>NC_080182.1:18059618-18224618 GCF_950295315.1 Erinaceus europaeus | reverse complement strand
ACTAAAAAGACTGTTGTTGTCTCAAGGACATGATTTCACAACTCTCCAAAATATGTACAGTTTCAAATAGAGTGTTCTTATATTAGAAGGAGAAATTAGGTTCCTTGAAAGCATTTCCTGTCTGCAGTCATACCACCCTGAACATGTTCAATCTCATCATATTTCAGAAGCCAAGCAGGGTGTGGTTAGAACTTGGATGGGAGACATCCTGAGTGTTGTATGCTTGGGACCAAGTGGTAACAAATCTAATCTAGTAGAACACATAGGTTACAATGCTCAAGGTCCTGGGTTCAAGCATCTGGTCCCCACATGTAGGGGGCAAGCTTCAGTAGCAGTGAAGCGGTGCTGCAGTTGTCTTTCTTTCTCTTCCATTCTACCTCTTGTTCCCCCTCTCAGATTCTTTCTACCCAAATAAAAAAAGATAAGAAAAAAGGTAAAAAGAAAGAAAGAAAGAGAGAAAGGAAGGAAGGAAGGAAGGAAGGAAGGAAGGAAGGAAGGAAGGAAGGAAGGAAGGAAGAAAAAAAAGAAAAAGAAGAGAGAAAGCAGACAGATAAGCATGCCTGGGCATTTGTTGGTAATGTTTCCTGTGCTCTAATTATGGCTGAATGGATAACAACATGAGGTCACTGTCCTGCCATTGTGGCTTAGTGGTATTTTCACGCTTAGAGAATTTAGCTGAAGAATGATAGTAACAGTACAGTTCATGTCATAAAAGTAACAATTCAAGTTTTCAGTCTCCTAATTCTACTAAATAATAACATATTGGTATTAGAGATAATTTGTGTTACTACAGGAAAAGAGAGAAAAAAATTTACTATGTGTTTCAATCTTTTTTTTTTTGAACATATGCTAAGTAAACACTAATCTAAGGTTGTTCCAATGTCATTTCCTCTTATTAGCCTTCCTTTTGTCTCCAGTGTGGGGGAGGGGAAGGACTGAGTTGAAGCTCCTGAATAACCAACAGCCTATCTTATCTACTTGGTGGTCCACAGGGAAGGCATTGTTAATAGTTGTGAAAATTACAAATCATTGGAGAGCTTGCAAGTTGTGATTCTATAGTTAGTTTTGCCTTCTTTTTAATTTTCCACATGGGTAATTTTTTAATAAGGAAGAAGGCAAGCACAGATGAAGAAGAAAGCTAGAAAAGTGCACCCACATCTACATTTACATCTGAGACAAGATGATGTTGTGAATAGCTGTAAGTAATGACAAACCCAGAGTGATTGTAAAAAATAATAGCTGACAAATACGAGAAACAAACTTGGAAAGTCTTGAATTGGAGAGGGAGACAATTATTTTTGTGTAGAGTTATTTTGTAAAATACAAAATAATTGTCTTTTAGGAGATTAGGAGTTTATCAGTGTTAGCTGATAATATTAATAATTAGCCTATTTTGAAAAATGATTCTTTACATGAATAAACCTGTGAGTTGTTGTCAGGTCCCAATACTCAGTCATATCCACTTTGTTTTATATTCTTTTCCTTTTCCTTTCTCTCTCTCTCTCTCTCTCTCTCTCTCTCTCTCTCTTACCTCCAACATTATTGCTAGGACTTGGTGCCAGCACTATGCCTGTTCCTGGCAGTCACTTTTTTCCCATTTTATTGGATAGGACAGAGAGAATTTGAGAGATCAGAGGGAGATAAGGAGAGATGTTCTGTCTCTTTCCCACTCTCTCACCAAAAAATAATTAAATCTTTAAAAAAATAACAAAAAATATATATAGTACTTAAAAGAGAACAAGTTAAGCACAAGAACCATGGCTGATCTCTTCTTGTAAGCAGCAAGCCAATTCAATATGAAAGCAACAGTAAATGTTTCTTGGAACGAAGGTGAAGAGTTGTATATCAACAGTTTTTTAAAATGCCTTTGAATGAATCAAGAATAGTAGAGAGATAGCAGAGAGAAGTAGGAAATTGGTGTTTGTGCTCCTTATTTAAAAATAATATTTATATTAGGACAAAGAGCCTAACATCATTATATTGTTAGTGCAAATGTGTTTTAAAATATACATGTGTTTTTAAAATAACCCTTGTAAATTTATTATTTCATCTTATAACTTGTCTACATGCCCTTGCCAGAATAATTTTACACTATAATGTTTTATTCTCAATTTTTATATGGTGTTAATTTGTACATATGATACTGATCTCAAACTAAGGCTTTAGGTAGTTTTCCAACTTTACTATTTGTCTACCTAGATAATTTTTTTCATCTTTAAAGTGTGTTACCCAGTAACATGAAAGGTAACTAACCCCTGTACTTAATTCCTATAAATAATAAATTTCACTTATATAAACTTTTAGATTCTATACCTGTCCTTTAGACTGTACTACTTTTCTAAGCGTTGATATAATTTAAATATTTTAGTTTAAATATGTTTAAATGTTTTAGAGTTATTTACTCACTATTTTTTACTTTTTTGTAAATTCTTTTGTATGTCGTTTTATGCTTTTATTTTATTGAAATTATGTATAATGTATGTTTAGTCTTTATAGAGCTAAATTTTCAGATCTGTTATATACCTGTATTCTTCAATCATTCATTCAAATCAGATATATCCTTTCAAAACACATTTCCCATCTCTGGATTTTCTCTCAGGCAAAAAAAAGAGTCATCTGTCTAAATTGCTTTGAAAATCTTTATGGTACACACTGCTATTGTGTAGGTTTGGTTATAAAATGCCTGCTAGTCAAGTCTATCACCTCTGTTACAAAGAGGCTCTCTAATACTTAATATGAAAAGCTTAAAATGGTGTCAACTATGTCCCTCAAAACCAGTTTTAATAATGGTCTCCTACTGTTACAGAACTCATCTGGCTTATTGAAGTCAGCTGTCTCCTCCAAGTTTCCATTGCCTTTGGTTGTTTTCATTCACACATTATTAAACAACAAAGAAACACAAAATTCTTTTGATTCAACCACTCTTAAATAAAGAGTATATTTAAAATTAAGAATCTACATCACTTTATTTATAAGAGATATAAAAGTCAAATTGTCACTAGTCCAATCTTATACGGAACACATGATTAGTATTAGTGAGATGTTGTGATTTTGTTTGCTTGATTACACAAAATAAATATTTTTAATTGTCTACCAATATGAAATTTAGACTCAAAAAAGTTTCAAATAAATGCATTTTATTTAGAGCAACTGAAAAAATAAAAATTAATTAAACAAAGGAAATATATGCATTAGTATTTGTGGGAGAGATTTCATAAACTTTGTTCAAATCTGGGCAGCAGATTATAAATTAAGTTTCCTTAGCTTTCTTATTCAGTGGCACAATCTGAAAGCGGTATGCTCAGCACAGGGCTAAAACAGACTATTTGTTTACTTATCAATTTCTTAACTTTCTTTCTACAAGCAATAAAAAAAGATTCATTAGAAAACTATGACTTGACATATAATAAACCCAATTCAACACACACAGAGACATACACACACACACACACACACACACACACATTTGTATAGCTTTTAATGGTGCCAATAAATCAACTTAAAACTATAAAAAGTAATTAGGAAGAAAGAAATGACCTGTCTTGCTGCTATTTTTTTTCTTAATATGATTCTAACTGGATTATACATGCATATCTAATTACTACATCTGATGACCTATGGTCATAGCTTGATTTCTGTATTACAAACGGCCTGACATTTAATTAGTTTGTGTGATTAAATTATGTAAATACCTACATGGTAACCAAATGATTAAAACTTTTTCATATATTTTGTTTTTCTCAGCACTAGAGTTAATTATTTCTGCCCACATATACAGTATGTAAATGATCTCTCTCCCCCCACCTCCCCACCCCCCCCACACATACACACAGATAGTTGTAGTTATTCAAATTAACATTGAAAGATAAGCTATTGAGTATATATTCTAAGAAGTGGAGTGGGATAGTGAAGGATTTTAATTATTGGAAACCTTCAAGTATAATTTCTTTTTTTTTAATTTTTAAAAATATTTTATTTATTTATTTCCTTTTGTTGCCCTTGTTTTATTGTTGTAGTTATTATTGTTGTTGTCGTTTTTGGATAGGACAGAGAGAAATGGAGAGAGGAGGGGAAGACAGAGAGGAGGAGAGAAAGATAGACACCTGCAGACCTGCTTCACCACCTGTGAAGCGACTCCCCTGCAGGTGGGGAGCCGGGGTTCGAACCGGGATCCTTATGCCGGTCCTTGTGCTTTGCGCCACCTGCACTTAACCCGCTGCGCTACAGCCCGACTCCCTCAAGTATAATTTCTAACAAGGGTAGATCTGGTAATCAGATTTCGATTTTTCTTTCTTTTCATTTCATTCCCTTAGAAATTAACTGACAACTGATGTTATATTTTTTAATGTAAGAAAATATTAATTCATATAAATTTGGCACTAATGCTGGTTATTATTATGAGATGTGAAAGTTAAGTTTTTTGTTTAATTATTTTATTTATTAATTTTGCCTCCATGATTATTACTGGGGCTTGGTGCCTGCAGCAGGAATCTATGGCTTCTGGGGGCCATCTTTTCCATTTTTATTGGATAGGACACAGAGAAGTTGAGAGAGGAGTGGAAAAGAATGAGCGAGAGAGAGATAGAGGGAGAGAGAGCGCGAGCCCGACTTGCAGACCTGCTTCACTGCTTATATAGCAATCCCTCAGCAGGTGGGAAGCTCGGGCTCAAACCAGGATCCTTGCATAGGCCCTTCTCGAAATTTACACTATGCACACCTAATCCGGTGCACCACCACCCGGCCCCCACATGTTAAGTTTTTTGCATGCTTGTTTTTAGATATAGGCAGAGAGGGAGAAAAAGAGAGAGAGGCAGCATCAACGCTTTCTTCAATGTAGTGAGGGCCAGACTGGATGGCACTGTGAAGCAGCGCGCTATCCAGAGGATTATTGCTCAGGGCGTTTGGGATGCATTGGATCGACCTTCCCGTGGTGCATCCCGTGAGTCCCCATTCACTGGGGAAACTGACGATCCTTCCTAGCCGACTGAATCCACATGGATCCCAGTCACTTTCAAAGCCAGCAACAAGCAGCTCCTGACAGCTTTCAACCTGACCTGTTGACTGGCTACGGAAGAAGGGCAAACGCTAGAAAGAAGAAGAAGAAGGGCGTTACGCAAAGCAGATCAATCATGGCGCCTTCACAGAACACAAGAGCTTTGCTTTCAAAGCTCTATGAGTGAATTCAGAAGTTCTAAATCTCCTTAAAATGCAGGCTTGCAAATTCAATAGAATCTGGATGAATTCATGATAAGTGAAAAAAGCCAAAATGAGAAATACAAATAGTGTGACCTCATTCACACCTGGAGTTAAAGAAACAAAAAGAAAGACATTGCAAAACATTACATAATCTTTGCTCTTGACATTGTAAAGGTCAGAGAAGTGGCTGAGAACCCATAACCCTAAGGTAGATGGAATATGTTGCTGTGAAATTGTGCACAAGATAAGAGTTTCATAAAATGCCATTTCCTCAACACACAAATATCTTTTTAATAATAAGAAGAAAAGATTCTTATCACTTAAATAATTTAGTCAAACAAAGCCAGAAACCATGATACAAATATATATATATATATATATATATATATTCTGATTGTCATATTATAGTCACATTACAAATACCTATTATATTCATCTTTTCCTCATATCTATGAAATGAAAGTTGTAAATACAAAGATTTAAAGTATAATAATGACAGAAAGGTATCACAAAATGCTAATGTTGAGCTTCAAACTTTATCTAATTCATTATATAATTTATTAAAGACTTCCCCAACAGAGTTATTTATATAATAGCTAGTAGCTTGGTTAATAATGTGAATTTCATACATGAATAAGTAACTTGTAAGAAAGAAAGAAAACTAAAAATTTAATGCTAATGACTTTTTTCTTAAGCATGTAGTTATTACAATTTCCAATCTTATAATCACCCCAGTTATCAAGTTGTTTAGATGTAAAATTTTCATTTGGAGTCTATTCTCTATCCAATATGGGTTCTATTTTCTACAACTTTGATTTTTTTGTCTTAGTTATGACTGTTGTTTCTGTTCTTTGAGCACAGTAAAATGACTGAGTCTGATAGTTTTGGTATCTTAGTTTCTGTGTCATTCCCTTCTCAGTTTCTGTAGACCATTATTTATAGTTTTTTTCTTTGCTTTCTTCATTGCATTTGCCTGTGTCCTGTACATTTTTTATTATTATTATTTTTTAATCAGAGCACTGATCAGCTCTGGCTTATGGTGATGTGGGGGATGTAAGTCTTTCTGCACAACCATTATACCACTTCCTCATCTCCTCAGCCCCTGTTCTGTTTACTTTACTAAAGAATGGTGTGTGTGTGTGTGTGTGTGTGTGTGTGTGTGTGTGTGTGTGTGTGTGTGTGTGTGTGTGTGTGTTGGAACCATCTAAGACATGGAATAATGATAAATCCCTACAGATAGTTTCTGTTATTTATTTATTTTAATGAAAGAGATACAGAAAGACACAGAGCACTATTCAGCTCTGCATAGTGGTGCTGGGGATTGAACCCTGGACCTCAGAATCTCAGGCATCACAGTCTTTTGCATAACCATTTTACTGTCTCCCCAGTCCTCTGTTTTGTTTTGCTTTGCTTTGCTTTGGCAAAGTACTAAGGGTTCAACTCCCTGGGACCTCTTTAATCAATAGATTCCCTAAATCACCTAGATATGTAAAGTAAGACCCTAAGGATACAGCCTTTAGCATTCATGCATAAAAGGAAAGATTTTGTAAGTGTCTGTATCCTATGGGAATCAATGACATTGATTTTTAATCCTTTCTAACTCCATGAAAATACTAAAGTAGTTTAGTTTGACAAGTTATCTTCTAAATGAGTTTTTCCATAGGTCAAAGTAGGTGTTTTGTGCTGGGCTAATCTACAGAGGTTCTTGTACTCTCCAGTACTTTGGTACTGCAGTACTCCCCACTGTACTTTTAGTGCTTTAATGATTTTTAGAATGTTTTAAATGATTATCATTATTTAATTATTGGATAGAGACAGGGCAAAAATTGAGAGGGAAGGGGGAAATTGATAGATTGATTGATTGATCGATTGATTAATTGATTGATAGGGACAGACACCTGTAGCCCTGCTTCATCATTCATCAAACTTGCAGATGGGGAATGGGTGCTCAAACCTGGGTCCATGTGAACTCAACTAGGTGCACCACCACCCAGCCCCTCTTTTTAGAATTTTACATAAGTTCCGTTATGTACTTTGATTGTCCTTAGCATGATTATTGGTGCAAATTACTCTAACAGTCATTCTCCTTAAGCTTAAAGTGTCAGTGTTTCATCACAGGGATTTTGTGTTATCCACATAATCCACCCCTGTTCAGGTAACTGTTAGAAAGCATAGAAAGCTTTATGTCTCTGTCTCAGAGAAAGAATGAACAGGAAAAAAAAAACTTAAAAAAAAAGGCAACACATTTACTCATTAAAAAAGAGAGAAAGAATAAACAAGACTGTGCAAAGAAAGAAAAATTCAAATTGCTTATTGCATTACAACAGCCTTCATTAAGATATGCACGTTTGGGAGTCTGGCAGTAGCACAGAGGTTTAAGTGCAGGCACAAGGTGCAAAGACCAGTGTAAGGATTTCGGTTCAAGCCTTGGCTCCCCACCTGCAGGTGGTGAAGCAGGTCTGCAGGTGTCTATCTTTCTCTCCCCCTCTCTGTCTTCCCCTCTTCTCTCCATTTCTCTCTGTCCTATCCTACAACAATGACATCAATAATAACTACAACAATAAAACAACAAGGGCAACAAAAGGGGAATAAATAAAACATTTAAAAATATATGCACATTTTAGTTTTATTAGATTACACATTAAAACTAACATACATTCAAGGTTTAGAAATACATCCCTCAAATAGGGAAATGTAGTCAATAAATAAAGAATTCAGAAGTGAGATGTTGACCAGTGTACCCTCAAAGGAAATTCTTGGAAACCTGCAAAACCTCCCCATTGGGAGAGTCAATTCCTCAAATACCAAGAAAAAATACAAAACATGAAGAATACAGAAAATTTAGGTCAAAAGACGGCTTTAAGACTGGTGGCATTAAACTTCTATACCTCAAATTATACTATGTGCAACTGTAAATTAAAAAAAAAAATCAAACAAAAATCCTACCTGGTACTGCAATCGAAATAGACATGCAGACCAGTAGACTAGAATGGAAGTCCCAGAAATGAGCTCTCACACTTAGGGACAACTTGTTTGACAAGAGAATCCGGAATATTAAAGGAAGAATAAAGAATCTCTTCGGCAAATGGTGTTAGGAAAACTGGGCTAAAGTATGCAGATGAAAGAATATGAATCACCACATACCACCCTACACAAAATTCAGTTCCAAATGGATCAAAGAAATGGATATTACATCAGAAACTGTCAAGTACATAGAAGAAAATATTGCCAAAACATTACATGATTTACGGTTCAGAAATATCCTCAAAGGCTCAAGTCCAACAGCAAAGAAAACAAAAACAAATATAAATCAATAGGGTTACATCAAACTGAATGGCTTCTGAACATCAAACGGAACCAGTACCAAAACAGAAAGGCACCCTACAGAATGTGATAAGTTCTTTGCAACAAACACAGATAAAAGGCTAAGAACAAAATAAATTAGGAGTTCACTTAATTCAGGTAAACAAACAAACAAACAACAACAACAAAACCCTTAGACTATGGGGCAAGGACATGTAAAGAATCTTCACCGAAGAAGAGATCCATATATATGAGAGGACCAATAGATAAAATGAGAAAGAGTTCAATGTCACTGATGATCAGAGAGATGCCAGTAAAACAACAGGATACCACTTAAATCCATGAGAATGCCATACATTAGACAGACAGAAACAATAAATGCTGACAAAGATATGAGTAAAAAGGAATCCTGCTACAACAGCTGGTAGGAAGAAAAGTTTATCCAATCCCTCCCTGTGGAAAGGTCCAAAGAGTGGTCCGGGAGGTGGTGCAGTGCATAAAGCATTGGATTCTCAACCATGAGGTCCTGAGTTCGACGCCGGCAGCATATGTACCAGAGTGATGTCTGGTTCTTTCTCTCTTCCTATCTTTATCATGAATAAATAAATTCTTTAAAAAATAAAAAAAAGGTCCAAAGATTCTTTAGAACACAAGAAATGGATTAAAGAAATGGATCTGACCTAGTGATTTCATTCCTAAGGATTTATCCAAAGGAAACACAAGCACCCATCCAAAAAAGCATGATGCTCACTAGTGTTCATAGCAGCAAAAGTTATAACAGCCCAAACATGGAAGGGACCTGGAAATCTAACAATGAAAAATGTTTAAAGGGAAAAGAGGCATGGAGAGTGTGTTCAGTCCTGGTGCATGATGGTAGAAAAAGACAAGTTAGGAGTGAAAGTGCTTTGCAGACACCTATCACTGGAAGTTGAGATAATAACAGAATAATTTTAAGAAGTAAAGTAAAGGGAAATTGATCTATTGTATCTAAGTGTCAAGACCCTATTAAATTAATTTTAAAAAAAAGATGATTTACCCAGTGGGTACAAGCCTTGCTATGTACATGACATGGGTTTGAATCCTGACACCACTTTACAGTACTCACAGTATAGGGGAAGCTCTGTTTCTGTGGTATCACTGCCATTCTATCTATCTACAATGAAAAGTTCAATAATGAATGCTTAAAGCACTCAGGCCCCACTACCACAAAGCCAAGCTGAACGCAAGAGAACAGGTAGGACTTCAGAGTTCAGTCTCTAAACACAAAAGGAGAATGCAGTAGCAAGGCAGTAGAATAGGAATGTCTGGGAGAACAGTCTAGGAAAGAATATGAAACTGCGTCCATGGTACCAACGGGGGAAATCACGGAGTGACCAAGCTCTGTGTCCTTGATAGTTAAATGAGATGCATATATCCTCATATTTTAAAAAGATGGATAGGATATTTGGACACCCTCAATCAAATCTCAAAGAGGACTAAACAATTTTTATTATGACAACATCAAATGTCAGTAGAGCTGCTGGCAGAGGTTTTAATTTACAGAAGTCATCACTGAATAAGAAACAAATGAGGCCGTGATCTTGAAGAATTAATGACTAGAAAAAAAAGTAGGTTAATATTTTTATTTTGACCAAGTACAAAATGAGCAGATGTCATAAAATGAGATTCAATGTTTCTTCAGTGTTTCCAACCTATTAAATGATCTCTTGAAGCTTGGAAACAGATTCCATAAACATGTCAAAAAAGTGCTGTACATATAGACATTTATCTTCAGCATATATATAACCTTTGACTTCTCTTTTTCTACACACTTACGTTCTTAGTAGCTTCCTAAGTTTGTTGTAACAACCCACAAATTGAGTGAATAACGTAAGAGGAGTTTATTGTCATCTAGTGCTTTTGACTTCAAGTCCAAGATTAAGGTGTCAGCATTCCTTCTGATAGTCATGAGGGATGTTCCTTAACTCTCAGTGTCTGGAGACTTATTGGAAGTGATGAGCAATCCTAAACTTGTATATGCATTGCCCTCACCTGTCATCTTCATGCGTTACTCTCCCTATGTCTTTTCACATGGTATATTCCTTCCCTCTGTGAATAATATCATTTTCTGCGTACATGCTTCCGTCTTTTGTTTGTTTATGCTTCCTTTTTAAAAAGGACACATGGGATATCGGGTCATATTCCACAATAGTGACTAATTTTAACTTAAGATATTTTGTCCAAATAAAGTCATTCCAGTAGAACAGGATAGAAGTTCTATCTACCTTTTAAGGTAACACAATTCAGCCTATAACACATGTCATCTCTCACTTTCACCTTAGTACTAACACCACCTTATCTCTGGCCTCCACATTAGAAACGGGGTAAAGATACGAATTTTATATATTATTTGGTAATGAAAATCAAGTAATATATTTGAGTTTAAAAATTTTATGTGATCTAAACTAGATCCTAGAAGATCATACTCTTACATGATAAAATTTTCTGCTTGCTGAAAATTAAAAATGGAATAAACATTGATTTGGAATTTACATACTGTTCATAATGCCAAATATTCTCATTTAAGTTGAATAAAATCGACTTCCATCTCTCCCATAAAAATACACGAAAGATAAATACAAAAAACGTTTTGGCCTATTGGAAGAGCTTAGTTGGATAGGTTTTGCTTTGCCATATGTGCAACCCAAGTTCAAACTTAGAACCCACACTGAAAGAGCTTAAGAGCTATAGACAGTTCTTCTCTCTCCTTTTGTCATTAACTTAAGGAAAAGAAAGCCAGGCCATGGTGCGCATAGTTAAGTGCTGCATTACATTGCCCAAGGAACCAAGTTCAAGCTCGTGCAGGGGGAAAACTTCACGAGTAGTGAAGCAGAGCTGTAGGTGTCTCTCTGTCTTGTTCCTTCTATCTCCCTGCCCCTCTGAATTTCTCTCTGTCTCTATCCAATAATATACATATACATATGCATACCCAGACGCATACGCATACACATACATATGAAAAGAAACACATCCCCTTTGCTCTTGATTCCCATTGTTATTTGCTACAATTGTCAAAAATGGAAAAATACAAAATTAACAATGAGTATGTGGATGAACTGAAGCAAAATAATTTTGGCTGTTAAAGCTAGTAAGGGTAGTTTGGAAGTAAGAGAGTGGAAATTTTAGTAGAATACTCAGCAACTGGAGTAAGAAAAAAAAAAGCATAATGCAGATACTCCCTAATATATGAAATTTGTTTAAATTGATTTAAGGTAAATTCCCCTAGATCAACAGCCAAAAGCCCTGAATTCATATAGAAAGACAATAATTTTCAAATTATTGCTTTATATCTAACAGTTTCATTTACTGTGATACACTTTTGTCTGTTTTCCCCATCAAGGAAGAAAATCTTAACTTATCTTGTACATAATATCTCTTTCAAATTATCTATCACAAAATCTAGAGCACAGTAGGGTTTTTACAAACTACTTGAAAACCTCTACATATGCATGAATTCTTTATCATTAAAAATCTGATTCTTGGTCCCAAATTCTAACACTTCTGCACTGAATTCTTAATTAGTTCTACTTTTGAGACTATTTAATATCTTCCTCTCCTAATTTAATTTCACTATGTCTATTAATGAATTTAAAAGACTTTTTACAGAGAGGCAAAAATGAATAAAACATATATTTGAATTTGGGGGATAAAAAGTACAAGAAATAAGAAAAAAAACTGTTATTTTCTTTATGCCTCTTTTCTATGTTCCTTACATATGCAGAAAGAATGCACACTATTAAGTAGTTTTTAAAAGTTCAGGACTGGGGTAGTTGGGCTGTAGCACAGCGGGTTAAGCACAGGTGGTGCAAAGCTCAAGGACTGGCCTAAGGATCCCGGTTTGAGCTCCTGACTCCCCACCTGCAGGGGGCTCCGGCTTCACAAGCGGTGAAGCAGGTCTGGAGGTGTCTATCCTTCTCTTCCCTTCCTCTGTCCTTTTCTCTCTGTCCTATCCAACAACAACAACATAAATAATAACTACAACAATAAAACAAGGGCAACAAAAGAAAACAATTTTTTTAAAAAAGATCATTTTATTTAAACAAAAAAAGTACAGGATTGGATATAGTACTTAAAATCTTGAAGAACTGTAATTAAATGGAAGCATGCATGCTGATAAAAAAAACAAAAAACAACTTATACCCACCCTCCTTTGAAGGTGCAAAGGCCTCTTTTATGCAGCATTTTCCATTCATAGATAAACTTTTTAGAGTAACACGAAAAGACATAGAAATAGAGGGAGAAACACTACAGCATTCAAGCTTCTCAGATGCTATATAATACATTCATATGGTACCAGGGCTCAAATCTACAACACACACAAGGCGAAGCATACACCATTCTGTTATGCTCTTTTAGTCTCTACTATTATTTTTTTTATAAATAGCAACACCAATGATTTATAATTTCCAAGCATTTGGATCTATATTTTATTCACAGCATCATGGGTAAATTGTTTCTAGAAAAGTAGTATTTCAGATTCCAAGATATTTTAGGCCACAAGTAGATGAGTCATGGTCCACATGACAAATTGTTAGTGATTTTTGTCAATAGAGTTTGACTAGAAAAAGACAGAGGTATCTGGTTATAGAGTGCCCATCACTACTTCTGAGCTACAGCTGCAGAGTCAGAAGTTGTGGCAGAAATTCTATGGTCTACAAAATCTGAAATATATACTGTCGAAACCTGAAATACATATTGTCAACACAACAACAACTACAAAACCCCTGTGACATCTATTGCACAAAAACTAAAGTATGAAATAATTTTATCTAAGTTTGTTTTTGCTTGTCCATGTTCTCAAATGCAAGAAATAAGTCATTGTGAAGATATTCTTCCATTGGGTGGATGCATTTTCTCTTAATTGTATTCTGGGAAAAGGAATACATCCCTACCAAAGCAAAGTACATCTTTGTCTTCAGTGCCACTCAGAAGAGCCCTTCTTAGAAACCTGCTAAGCATGTCTATAATCTTGCTGCAAACAGAAGCATCATTATTCATGAAAGTCAAATTATGATAGGCTCATTTTACCCTACCTTAAGTTGAAAATCAGAGTCACAGTCTTATGGTGTGTTTCTTCTTCTTTCTTTTAGCTTGTGTAATTTCACTTTTCAAACTGTCAATACCAAGCATCCTCATTTTTCTTACAAAGTACTCTCATATATCCACTTCAGAAATATAATTAATTTAGTTTTTTGCTCCTTTATTAATGAGTATACTTTGTTCAAATCTGTCTTTCCTCCTACACCTCAGGAAGAACAAAGCTTTGTTTTTCATATTTTTCAGAACTGTAAAGTTAAAATCAATCTAGTCAACCACCCTCAGGTAATCCTTCATTTCAGGATACATATATAAATTTGTAATTTGTCCATGGATCACTGCAAAATTGGTTGTCTTATTTTTAATAGAACTGTAACCAGTTAGTTGTTTTAGTACTGTGGAGAATGTTACTGTCTATTTACCAATATGGCTTCTTTATGCTCCTAACATTGATTTGGAAAATTACTTTCTTTAAGTGTGTTACAAGAGGAGGTTAAATTTACAATAATTTTCTTCTTTTAAATATAATTTTATTGGGAAGGTTTAGGAGTTTTTTATGGGCACTCTCATTCCAGGAAAAAAATAAAAAGAATCATCAAGGACTACAGACCACTGTGAGGGTCACACAAGAAAGGGTGACATGGAAGGAGACACAGAGTGGAGACTGAACAATTTGGCATGGTGCAGTTGTGTAGTTTGACCATGGGTCTGAGGGATTGTGGGAGGAGTCATATCTCCCCTTACAAAAAAAAAAAGAAAAGGAAAAGAAGAAGGATGAAGGGAAGGCAATGAGTGTGGACTTAAGAGTTGTACTGTGAGAAACACAATGTGAAAGGGGTATCTAGAATTACCAGCACAGCAGGATTAAGGAAGCCAAGTGACAAAGGCTTTTTTAAAAAAACACATATTTTATTTTAGTGAGATACAGAGAGAGAGAGAGAGAGAGAGAGAGAGAGAGGAGGCATTGTTCAGTTCTGGTTTATTGTGGTACTGGACACTGAACCTGGGGTCTCAGAGACTCAGGCATATGGCATTTTGCATAACTATTATGCTGTCTCCCCATTCAAATAAGGACTTTCAAGCTTTATAGTACAATGATTTTATAATAAATGTGCAGACTATCATTAACAAAATATCTGCATCTTGAAGTCATAAGAGAGCTCACACCCAGTAAGGTTAAGTGTCCTGCTACAAGCCCACAGCTCAGGTTCAAGACTAAACACCACATGATGTGTGAGAGAGCTTAGGCCAAACATTGTGAAAACAATTTTTTTGTTGTTTTGGCCTCCAGGATTATCGCTAGGGCTTGGTGCCTGCACCACGAAATCCAGCATTTTCTCCCCCACTGTTGTTGTTGGACAGGACAGAGAGAAATTGAGAGGGGAGGGGAAGACAGAGAGGGGGAGAGAAAGATACACCCTTGCAGACCTGCTTTATGGCTTGTGAAGTGAGCTCCCCCCCACACACACAGGCCAGGCACTCAAACCAGGAACCTTGCAATGGTCCCTGTGCCTCATATATGTGCGCCCAACCCAATGTGCCACTGCCAGTCCCCCTAGTATTATAAATTTTTTTTCTTTCTCTTTCCCTCTCCCTCTCCCTCTCCCTCTCTTTCTTCTCCCCCTCTCTGCCTGAAATAAAAAGATTTTTAAAAGTCAGCCCAGGCACAGTGAAATTTCAAATTTTAAAGGCCTAGTACCACAAAAAGAAAAATTAATCTACATTTTAACTAACTTTCTAGCACCTAAATTGGAAAACTTATGATATCTTTTGCAGCTTGAACCCTGGAAAAAATCTAAACTGCCTTCCAGACAGGCAGGGGTTTCTTAGAATCAATTTAGTTTGGCTTAGAAAAGAGGAAAAGAGGGGTATTCTGAGCTAGAATTTTTACTTGGCATATTTTGAACCCCAAATGAGCTAAATTTCAGAGATAAATTGTACCAACAATGCAGTAATCAAGTCTTATTTGGTGACAAATAAAAACTATGAAATCTAATAGATTTTTAGCTTATCCAGCTAAAGACTTGGTCCAAAGACAGAACTCAATAGAAGTAATTACTTTTTCAGACTTGTAATGCTTCTTGTATTTAATCTCTGTTTCCCTTATACATTTGTTTGCTTTTCATTCTGAATTACCCTACTTTATTGGTTGTTCAGTTCAATTTGTAATTGCCTCAAATTCTGCTAGAAAGCTGAATGTGAACATTAAATGGAGGATTGATTAAGGTCCCTTCATTTCACATTGCTTCAGGATTAATTTTCTTTTAACTAATATAATCCCATAATAGTATAGGGTAAAAATGTATAGTAAATAATATAATAGTATAGGGTAAAAATGTCATGCCTCACTGTGTTTCATATAGCTCCAGCTGAAACACTACTTCATTACAATTCCTTTATGCGGAAGAAATGAAACGAAATTATTTTTAAACTAAAGTTACTTAAAAAAAATAACAACTCAATTAACTACTATCTAACCAAGACTACAATAACACCATAGTTTATCAAATTTATTCACTGATTTTCCTTCAAAGAATTTTAATTTTGAAATAATCCAGCAAAATCTAAGCCAGGTATGAAAGTCAAATAATAACATTTTATTATTTTTCTCTCAGGGAAAGAAAAAAATCACAAACACAATGGAGGTTTCATCATATATATCTACTTTTATTTTTCTCCCTTTTTCCTATCATGACAAAACAACTGTACATAATTATAAATATACTCCTATAATTTCATAATGACCACAACAATGTAGAAAATTATTTCATGGAAACATAACATAGATGGCATCATAAGGTACATGGTCCATCAAAACTTGCTTTCTTAAAAATTAAAAAAAATAATAATTTAAAATATATTATTTTAAGAATTAGATTCTGTAAAAAGCATTCACAAAAAAGTTGTGATCATTTTTTTAAAAATTCAAAAGAAGAGATGTCCATATGGAGTTAGTAGCAGTTTAGTTTTGCTCTACCCAGTCAACTAGGCAAAATAATAAAAATAACCTGAAAACTCAACAAAATATGGCCAGGATTTCTTCAGAAACTCACTGTCACAGGTGAGTACAGATACTTGTGATCTGTGGACAGAAAAGAGGTGAGGGAGCTATTCTCAGGACTAAAAGGCTGTACTCAGTGATGCTGGCACCGAACTAGAAGAATGACAGTTGAACAGTTGAGGTGAACCATTTCTGGGTCTGAGTTAAAAAAAAAAAAAACTAAGGAAAGAAAAAATAAAACCACCTAAACCACTGGTCAGTACAGACACATGTGATTTGTGCACAGAAAAGAGGTGAGGGAACAATCCCCAGGACTAAAAACCAGTGCTCAGGGACAGCTGGCAAAACAAAATGGGATAATGGGGGCTGAGCTACAGCACATCTCCGTCTGAGTTTACACAACAAAGAACTGTTAAAAAGAAAAAAAAAATCACCTAAAACTCACCAATTTACAACTGTGACTTCTTGAGATTCCAATGCCTTTGCCTTACAGAAGCTAGAACAGCAGCAGGGAGACCCTGTCTTGACATCAGGGACACTGACCTGGCCTGGTGACTCAGGGTAAAATCTCCCCATCCCCATCAAAATATTTAAACATGAAAATCAAATACCTTAGCCTCAGCACCTCCTGCTGGCACAACAAAAGACCACTAAATGCAGAAACTGATAAATACATAGACAACAGTGACAGAAAACTTGAATGACCTGACAAACACAGATCTAGAAAAAATGGCAGAGATAAAGTTCAGAAAATTCATTATGAAATCACTATAAGAAAGTAAAGATTCAATAACTCAGTGATCAATTTACAAAAAAAGTACAAAGTACAGAAAAAAACAAAACAAACAACAAAGACACCCCCCCCAAAAAAAAAAAAAAAACCCTCCAAACAGAACTGTAGGGCCTAAAAGAACACTGTGAGTGCAGTGCAGGTTGAGCTAAGACGCATTAGAGGTAGACTTAATTAGGTGGAGGAAAGAGTATCAACACTGGAAGATAAAACCACCACACTCTGTGAATTTAAAACTCTTGGAATGGAAAGGTTTAGGAAAAATGAAGTACTTCTCCCTGAAATAGCAGACTTCATCAGAAAAATAAACATTGGAGTTACTGGGGTCCCTGAGGAAGAGGAGAGGAAGAGAGGAGTAGAGAATATATCCAACAAAATTTTAGCATAAAAATGTCTATACTTGAGCAATGTTCAAAATATAGAAATCCAAAAAAAATTGGACAGCCATATGTAGAAAAGTGAAACTAGACCAGCCGCTAACACTATACACCAACGTCAATTTGAAACAGATTAAAGATCTAGATATTAGACCAGAAACTAAAATTTATAGAAGAAAACGTTGGTGAAATTTTGCAGGACCTTCACATCAAAGATATATTTTGAGACTAAACTCCCTGGGCATGGGAAATGAAAGCAAGTGTAAATAAATGAGATTACATGAAACTAAAGAGCTTCTACACATCAAAAGCAAACTAAACAAGGATAACCAGGCATCCCAGTATATGGGAGAAAACATTTGTTATCACACATCAAACAATTGCTATCAAACATCTATAAAGAATTGGTACAGATATGCAAAAGAAGCAAAAATAACCCAACAAGAAAGTGGGCCAAAGAACTAAGCAGTTTTCTAAAAAGAGACACACATGGCCTACAGACACATGAAGAAATGCTCCACTTATCATGAGAGAAATGCAAATGAAGACTATACTGCGATACCATCGCACACTTGAGAGAATGGCTTACATCAACAAACCAGGAAGTGACCGATGCTGGAGAGGTTGTGGAGATAAGGAAACTTTGCTTCAGTGCTGGTGGGAATGCAAACTGATACTGACCTTTTGGAATACTGTATGGACAGTCCTTAAACAAATAAAAATGGAACTACCTTATGATCTAGCAATACACTATTAGGCACTGATCTTGTGGACATTCAAACACTATTAGAAAAGACATATGCAACCCTATGCTCATAGCTGCATTATTCACAATAGCCAAACAGTGGAAGCAGCCTAAAAGCCCATCAACAAATGACTGCGTAAAGAAGTTATGGGCTAGGCAATAGGTTGTTGTTGTTATTATTACCAAGTAATAACTCAGTAAGTACAGCAAGAAAGTAGAAGGACCCCCCCAAAAAAGACACCATAAAGTCATAAAGTACTTAAATATTTTCTACTTAGGCCTAGATACCCCCATCTCCTACCCTCTGTTTCACTTCCCTCAATCACTCTAAGTTTAACCTTGTCAAAAAGCTGGATAATAATCACAATGGGCACAGTTTAATGATGGCCCTTTTGGTCACAACCAGGCCACCCCATCATCTGGGAATAGTCAGGGAATCCCTGAAACAGAGAGCAACTGAGAGAGAAGGGGGAGATAGAGAGGAAGAGAGAAAGAGAAACACCTACAGTACTGCTTCACAACTCTTGAAACACAACCCCCTGCCCAGACAGGGACTGAGGGCTTGAACCTGAGTCGTTATGCACTTTAATGTGTTTACTCAAACAGGTGTACCACCACCCAGCACAATTCTGCATTTGTAAGTTAAGCTTCCAGGTGATGCTGATGCTTTTATTTATTTACCATATTTTGAGTAATAAAAGATTTAGCAATTTGTGACAATTAGATAAAAATAGACTAAAAAGGCAAAGAAAGTGTATTTGCAGAAATCAAGGTTCTATGAAAAAATTTCATGGGAGAAAAATTGAATTTTATCTTTGTATTGAGAATCTTTGAAGCTGGGTTATTGAACTTTTTTTTTTTTTTGGCAGATGTTTGTTGAATTCACACAATACAGTAAAAGACTAAATGAGCTGGAAACATTAGAGATCCCAATTATACAACTCACTGACTATCCATAAGCCTGAACAATGAGAAGCATTCTGCGTGCTTTCCTCATTTAACTTCATTTAAACCCTTCTTGGCATCTGAGTTGCATTAATGTGATAACTCTTGTGTAGCAATTAACAAACTATGGCCATTGTGAACATATCTGAAGTTTGTCATGTTGAATGGGATCAGGTTCCGTACATCTAGTTCTTTGCTCATTTTCTAGGCTTGATGTGACATTATAGATGATTTATCATTTTATAACCATTTTCTTTGGCCATAGCAATCAGCAAGTTTGGCACTTTCTCCACTGTGCCACTTCCTTGGCTGCTATAGGAATCCAAAGTTGATCAAGTTAGTTATGGCTGTATCTCTCTACTAGACATTTAGTTTTAGAAGTCATGTCTAAGAGATAACTTTCAAACAGACTTTCTGCTTTTCTTTTTGTTCCCTGATAGGAAGCTCATTGAATCTTTCAGAAGACAATCACATTGTACTCACACAAATGTGCACTTAACACTTCCACAAAGATCACAAAAGCTGTTTGTTTGTTTTTTTATTATTGCCCTGAGTCTTGTAAGCTCAAGCTTATTGTAAGACAAGTGGTGAGCGGTGAGCGTGTGCTGCATGATGCCATAGCCACTGTTAACAACACTGGATATTGTATCCATGCCAGTGTCTCACAATTAACTGTGTAGCTGAAAGAAGGCTTGAAGAAGAGGGTAAAAAAATGCTACTTTTCCAAACTGGAATAGTTAAGAGTGTGGTACGCAGAGCAGTTTCAGATGGTTTCTTAGCACTGAAATACAGCATTGTTTTCATAACAACCCAATTGGTATTTAGAAGTTTGATTTAAAGGAACTGACTTTCCTCCTTTAGGCATTGGAAAGTATTTTATGATACCTTTTTTTTTAGATCTTTCTACTTGCTTGCTGCAAGTTTACTCAGTGCAGACTACTGCACACTTTTACTTTAAGGTATATACTTCCCCTAACTTACGGATACATGTGCACATGTACCCTATCCTTTGGGCCCTGGTCTATATCTATGTTCTGTGATGATGGGAACTGTATGGAATTTTACCCTCCTACAATCTTGTCAATCATTATTAAATAACTAAGAAAAAAAAACAAGAAGGAAAAAAAAAAGCAATTCAAAAGGAGGAGGAGGAGGAGGAGAAAACACTTAATTTGAGCATCATTCATGCTCATAGAACCAGAATCTGCATTTAGTATTATCACTAGATGATCTGTATAGAGTACATCAGTGTTTCTGGAAGCAGGGTTTAGGGAGCTGCATTTAAACATTAAAGGAAAGGATGTATTTACTTTTGAATAGGTAGGTGTCTTCTTTAAGTTCTTTAACAAACATTCATCCTGACTTTATAAGCTCTTAGAGGAAAGCTGTGTTGCTTCATTCTCCCTTAAGGCTGTTTAATTCTGTCAACCTAGCAGTAGATATAACTGACATTCAATAATGTCTGATGGTAACAATAAACAAAAATGGATAATTAATATGAAGTATTTTTTTCCACTTTTTGTTATAAAAATTTAATCTTTTATGAATGAAGGGCCTGAAAACTTATCTAGCAGGGTGCTGGTATATGGTTAACAACTGGCCCTTCAGGAGACAGGATAGCTCAGATTTAAAGCATTAGATGACTTCTGGCTGACTGAAGCTTGTTCAGTGCATGTTACTAGCATGGGATAACAGAACCCAAATTTGAGAAGAAACATATACATAGAGTTCTCACTAGCCAGTCTAAGGTGCTTGCAGCTTTCTCTAATCTCATCCCGCACACTCATTAGAAAAACACTTCAATACAATGATGAAAAATAAAGGCTGTTAAGAATACCTTGCTTCTGTTTTGTTCTGGCAATTAGGCATCTTTTTCACTTGTCCCACTTGAATAACCTCTGGATGTGCTACTTTGATCCTCACCTGATACTGACATCCTTCTGATGTTCTTTTATGGACTAACAGTTCTGAACAAGACTTAAAGTTTTTACTTGTAAATCAATAATAGAGCACCAGTTCAGAAATGTTTTCCTTTTCTGCATATGTCAGAGTAATCCATAGTTTTATTTAAAAAAAATTTCACTAACACTTAGTGAATATTTCCTATGACTAGTATTGTGATAACGTCTGGGCAATGACATAGGAGAATTCAGAAGGCTCGGGTGAGCTTTGCTGGTGAGCTGCACTCACATAGTGAAGCACAGGAGGAAGTAAGGGCTGCAGATTCTCCACTCTGGGTGTGACACTCTCCACTGTCCAGTGTATGTTGGCTCCCTATGCCAGTCCTACCCTCAACAACCTATTATTGCTACTTTCAGGGAATGAGGCATCTGACTTTTAATCTTAGCTTCTTTCAGAACCTCTCCTATACAAGAATGGAGTTCATCAAAAAAGAAGAAATTCTGGACTTTGTGATGACTTTTTAGGGCAGGCAAGCACTTGACGTCTCGTCATCCAATCTGGTCTCCTACGCCTACACTGAACTTCTCTCTTCCAGACTCTTGGAAATAGAGTTGGCAGTCAGCTGAGGTAAAGAACAAACACCTCATCACAGACCCCTGCAAGCGTCAACCCGGCTTTGACCTAGCACGTTATGATTGGGCCCTCCTCAATCGCTATCGAACAGGCCATGGCCAGTGCGCTGCTATGTTCCATCGCTGGGGAGCCAGAGACGACCCGAACTGCCCCTGCGGCTACAGACAGACTATGACCCACATAGTCAACGACTGCCACCTCTCCAGATTCAAAGGAGGTCTCGAAACTTGACATCAGGCTCAACCTGACGCTGTTGACTGGCTATGGAAGAAGGGCAAACGCTAGAAGAAGGGCAGGCAAGGGCCGGCAAAGGTGACCTGGGCAGGGACAGATCCTGACAAGAGTGTTCACATGAGATGCCAGCTCTTTCTCATTTCCCTCTCCTCTTATAGTGTTTACTGAAAACCATGTATGCTCACACCACATAACCTCTGAAAATATTTTTTAAGTTAATGGTATAAAAATTAAACAGCCTTTGGCTAAAAGAAGGATAAAATTATTGGGCTGTTGAAAACATCCTGATATAGTTTCTATGTTTTTTATGCAAAATGTGTCATAACTTTCCTGATAACCCAACAGATACAAGAGAGGGAAAGCTGATCATAACACTCACTTCCCTGCATCTTAACATGCTAGTATATCCAACTGTTACAGGGCTTTCTACCCCTCAATTTCTTTTCTGAGGTTAAGTCTGCTCCATAAAATAGTGAAAAACATAATACACCTTTTTGTTTTTAATTAAAAAAATTTTTTTATGAGAGCCTTACTCAGCTCTGGCCTATGACGGTGGTCTGGGATTGAACTTGGGAGTCTCAGACATGAAACTCGTTTTGCATAACCACTATGCTATCTCACTAGTCTAACACACTTTCTCTCATTGTTACATATTCACATTATTTTCCTTGAAATTTTTATCCCTTTATGAAAAAATAGAAAATCAATGTCAGATTTTTTTTTTTAATTTAGGAGCCTCGCTTATTTAAAATAACATGTAACTAGCAGGTCTGAATTTTATCTCAATAAAATATACTTTCAACTCCCATATGCAATAATATTATCTCACCTAGAAAAATAATGCCATCAATCCATTTAAGTGTTCAAGAGAGTCCCATCCTTCAAAACTTTCACTGAAGAATAATTGTATGATTATGACCTATGGAAAAGTATCTTCACAACATAGCCATATATATCAAAGTAACTCAAAGATGCATTTATGCATGGTTCATTTATATAAAATTTCATGGGACTACTTGTGTTTATTAATGAAAAACTAGCATAGTTAAATGACCCAGTATGCTCTTCTGTGCTAATTGTCTTGATTTATTTTAAAAGAAATTAGGCTAAACAACCTCCTTTCCTACCCCTTACTTAACTGTCTACTCAATTAACTATACAATCACTATATATAAATATATACATATATATGGAAGTAAATAAGAAATATTCTTTCATCTTTCTTAATCTCTTCTAACAGAGCAATAGCATCATTGATATGCTTCAGAAAAAAGAAAAAAAAAAACTATACAGCAGGCCAAGCGTTATACTGGGAAAAAACTATGTATTCAGTAAAGGACAATTATTGCCCCTATGACAGCCTTGGCTAAAATCATCAAACAAGTAAATGCAGAAAAACTTGAGACTAACTGAAACCTTACTGGAATCTTAGGTCTATTTTCTCCCCAACGTGAAGCCAGATCCCATAAATCTACTACTGGTTTGTATACAACAGAGGACAGTCAAGGCTTTAACAACTGCGAGATAAAGAAGTGATAAGCTGGAAAAGGTCAAAAGACTGGCTCAATTAAATATGTCCTCATTTTCCACTATCAGGCCACCCCCTCCCATCACCCAGGGTCCTAGACATGGAATCATTGGATTCCCCCATAGATGATATGGGACTAATCCTCTGATAGATTCCTCTCTCTACCATCACTGATCACACCCATTGAGAACGTCATTATAAGCAGCCCTTTTGTAGGCTTCTGCGGGACTGTACCCTCTATAAAACAGCAATGGCGGGGGTCGGGCGGTGGCGCAGTGGGTTAAGCGCATGTGGCACAAAGCGCAGGGACTGGCGTAAGGATCCCGGTTCGAGCCCCCGGCTCCCCACTGCAGGGGAGTCGCTTCACAGGCGGTGAAGCAGGTCTGCAGGTGTCTATCTTTCTCTCCCCTTGTCTGTCTTCCCCTCCTCTCTCCATTTCTCTCTGTCCTATCCAACAATGAATTGTGTCAACAAGGGCAATAATAATAACCACAAGGAAGCTACAACAAGGGCAACAAAAGGGGGGAAAAATGGCCTCCAGGAGCGGTGGATTCATGGTGCAGGCACCATGCCCAGCAATAACCCTGGAGGAGGAAAAGAAAAAAAAAAACAAAACAGCAATGGTAAGGACTGCCCCACTCTTTTTTTTTTTTTTTGCCCCCAGGATTTTCTCTGGGTCTCTGTGCCTGCATTACCAATCCACTGCTCCCAGAGGCCTCCTTTTTTCCTTCCATTTTTATTGGGTAGAACAGAGAGCAACTGAGAGAGAGGAGGGGAGGATAGAGAAAGATAGGGAAAGACAGACACCTGCAGACCTACTTCACAACTTGTGAAGCAACCCCCTGCAGGTGGGGAGCCAGGGGCTCAAACTGGATCCTTGCACTTGTGCTTTGTACTATGTGCACTTAACAAGGTACATTACCACCCCTGGACTGCCCCACACTCCAAGGAAGGCTGAGTCATCCCACTCTATCACTCAAGGAAGACTAGCTCTGAGATGAGCACAACCTAGAATATTCTCAAGTGTGACTAAGGACTGTGAGCTGTCTGACAGAGACTCAGAGGTTTTACATGCTCCTGTGAAAGGATATAGGCCTCTGGTTCGATACTGTGGTAAACAGTTAATTGCATTTATATATCCAAGTCTGTGAGCAACTCTCTGCCCTAACCTGCTTCTTAGTTCTAATATCAACTCTGACACCATCTTTCCAGATAATATTTCTGGTCCATCCCCATGTTAGCTATCAAGCTCAAGCAAAGATTATTAAGGCATAGGCTTTTAGGAACATACCTAAAATAGACTTGCTAGCTTCCTTCTGCCCTAAAGTCCCTACTTTCATTTGCCCTATTCCTCCTTTACGGCTCCTGTTTATTAAACATTTTGTCCTGTTTTCCATCTTACTGTATTTCTGCCACCAAGTTCCAGATGTTACTACAATTCCATCCTGACTTCCTTAGGCAAATGACCACATCAATATGGCCTGGAGCCTCACCTCTCCTGAGTCTTACCCCATTAGGGAAAGAGAGAAACAGGCTGAGGTATACATCAACCTACCATACCCATGTCATGTGGAGAAGCTATTACAAAACCCAGACCTTCCACCTTCTGCACTCCCCCCAAAATGTTGATTCATACTCCTAGAGGGATAAAAATAGGGAAGTTTCTAATGGAGGGGATGGGGTACGAAACTCTTGTGGTGGTAACTGTATGGAATTATGTCTTTATTACAATTACACCTCTTACAATCTTGTAAATCTATATTAAATCACTAATAAAAATAAAAGGTAAAAAAGAAGATATAAGGAGTAAAAAGTACAAATAAGCATTTAAACTTTGAATCTTATTTCTTGGAATTTTAGGTATTCTCTTAAGCCACCAGCAATTCATAAATAGGCACTGCTACTATTGTGTCTTCAATTATTTTATCATATAATTACAATAATTTACAGTTTTATAAATGTTTCATTGATATAATTTAGAAAACATTCGGGAAAGTCTACATAAGTGATTACATTTGAATGCTTTAAATTACCCTGAGTCTAACTAGGGGACAACTTTTCTTTTGAAAATATTAAGGTTTAATATCATATTTATAGGAAAAAAGCAAAGTACATAAAATGTGTACAGTAGAAAATTAAATGTTCATGTATGCCTAATTAATTTTAAAGGAGCATTTAAAACCTTCATCCATTTGTTTTAAGCTAAATATCTACCTAAGACTAACCTTGGGAGAAAAGAACACATTTTATTTATAAATATGAAGAATGAATATTATGACTGTTGTATTAAAGCTACTTAGAGGTCTGTGGAAAGTATAAGAAACCATTAATTAAGGTCTCAGGAGAATGTGACTTAATTTTATTTACTTAAGTGTTTTATATTCTAGACTTGTGCTTTGGGGAAATTTTTAACATTAAAAGAGTTATTTTATGAATAACCAAAAAATGTGGGTTGGTACAAAAAGCATTAAAGTAGCATTACTTAACGAATTACCATAATTTTATTAGCAGAATTTTATGATCACAAGTCTCAGTTGTATATAATAAATTTAGCAAGGGAGCATGTTATAACCAGTGTACTGATTTAGGATTTGAAGTATCATACTCCATCCACATGACCATACAAGATAATAAACTTGAAGTGACAACTGTTTATGATAGAAACTTCTTAAATTCATTTTAAACCTGTTATGTGTACACACACACACACACACACACACACACACACACACACACATATTAATAACACTCACTGCATTCTCTCAAATAATCATCATTACTGTCTTCCTTCAACACATCATTTCT
Source organism: Erinaceus europaeus (assembly GCF_950295315.1). Taxonomy (NCBI): domain Eukaryota; kingdom Metazoa; phylum Chordata; class Mammalia; order Eulipotyphla; family Erinaceidae; genus Erinaceus; species Erinaceus europaeus. The sequence goes on along the minus strand of NC_080182.1, from coordinate 18,198,083 downwards.
CCTGAAAGTCAGGGTAACAACAGCCAGGGGAGTTAAGCGCACATGGGGCAAAGCACAAGGACCGGCATAAGGATGCTGGTTCGAGCCTCCGGCTCCCCACCTGCGGGGGTGGGGGGGTCGCTTCAAAAGCGGTGAAGCAGGTCTGCAGGTGTCTGTCTTTTTCTCCCTCTCTCTGTCTTCCCTTCCTATCTCGATTTCTCTGTCTTATCCAACAATGACATGAATAACCACAACAATAATAACCACAACAATGATAAAGCAACAAGGGCAACAAAAAAGGGGGCAAAATGGCCTTCAGGAGCAGCTGATTTGTGGTGCAGGCACTGAGCCCCAGCAATAACCCTGGAGGCAAACAAAACAAAACAAAACAAACAAACAAAACAAACTAACAAACAAATAAAAAAAAAAAGAAAACAGCCAATGAAGCTCTCAGATACCTGGAACATCCTCTAATATGAAACTCCAGCTTCCCTTGGTCCCTGCAGTGATATTTTCACACTGAAAGCAAGTTAAACAGCAGAAGCTTCTATAAACTCTGAAAAATGCTCCATTTGACCAGGCACAGTGGAAAAAGGCTGTGGGTTAAATATGATTCTCAGATAAAGCAATGAAACGGCAAGTCTAGTGCCGTAGAAACCTGACGCTTGCCAGCATCAGAATAAAGGACAGATCTCTAGGGCCAAGAACAGCACGTAGGGATGTGTTTATATTCCCTACCTTTCCCAGTTTGAAAGAGAATATATGGTAAACATTACAGTTCCAAACTATTGCTTTTCTTATACTTTAGAATATTTGCTTTTTTTGTGTCAACTTCTATGTTTTCACATTTTATTATATTGATCTTTTACTTTAAGTTTTGTCTAGATTTCAGGTCTTTATAATTTACTTAAAATCACTAATCATCCAAAAAGTTACTGTCTGTCTTAAGGTACATGTTTCAATATTTATCATATTCATACTAAAAGCTGAGAATTTTAAAAAGGCAAGTATGTAGAAGACACATTCTATTACCTTCAGAGTAATAAGATCACCATCTATTATGTAATCCCTGGATCACCTTTTACTTATCTGTGAATGAATAAAAGTAAAGAAGAAAAGTCCTTGTGCTATCATGAAATGAGTAATGACCATGTCAGCTGCATGAAAGTGGACTTGTAGAGGCCCATGGAGAGAGTGCAGAACAATTGGAGAAATTCTGCTCCGCATGAATAAAAACATTTCAGAACTATCTTCTTTCTCATACAAGTTTGCATTGAGTACTATTCTTCTCAGTGTCAAAAATGATGAAGTGATACAATAAATGAAACTAAAATAATTGACTTCATGAGTTACTATGCTACAGTACTCCAGACTGTGTAGTACTGGATAATTAATAGAGACTAAAATTGTAATTCAGGGGGGTAGCACAGTACTAGATAGAGCTCAGGCCTTGTAAGCATGAGGTCCTGACTTGGATTCCTGATAACAACACTCATGCTAGAGTGGTACTCTAGCTTTCTCTCTCATTACATGAATAAATATTTTGTTAATAAAAATGGTAATATTATGAGAATTGGCCTGTGAAGATACAGAGGGAATTGAATACCCATACATTCATAAAATCATATAACCACTATGGGAAAACTGTTGGCAACCTCCTTAAAACAAATCGAATACTGACTAAGCATATGCTAAAGCTATTCTGTTTCTAGACCTTTACATTAAAAAAAAAAAGATGATATCATTTGTTGCTATATGGACTCATAAGATGATAGAGTAACTCTATTTGTAAGATTTGTGATAAAAAGGACCAGGCAATGGTGTACACAGTTGAGCGTGAGCACAGATTACCATGTGCAAGGAGGAAGGAACAAGCCCCTGATACCTACCTACAGGGTGGAAGCTCGACAAGCATTGAAGCCGTGCCGCACAGGTCTCTCCTTCTCTCCCCCACTCTATTGTCTCCCTTTCCCTATTAATTTATCTCTTTCCTATCAAGTAAAACAATTCAATTGTTTAAAAACATTGTCAGGAAATGCATAAGAACCAAATTGCCATCAATAGACATATTGGTAAGTAAATTATGGCATATTCATACACTGGAATACTACTCAACAACCACATGAATTACTCATATTTGCAATGACATGAATGCGTACCAAAATAACTTTCCTGAGGGCCTGGCAGTAGCACAGCGGGTTAAGCGTACATGGCACAAAGCACAAGGACCGGCATAAAGATCCTGGGTGGAGGCCCCCGACTCTCCACCTGCAGGGGGGCCACTTCACAAGTGGTGAAGCAGATCTGTAGGTGTCTATCTCTCCCCAGCTCTGTCTTGCCCTCCTCTCTTGATTTCTCTCTGTCCTATCCAACAACGACAGCAATAGCAACAACAATGATAACAACAACGATAAGCAACAAGGGCAACAAAAGGGAAAAAATATTTCCAGGAGCAGTGGATTCATAGTGCAGGCACCGAGCCCCAGCAATAACCCTGGAGGCAGAATAATAATAATAATAACTTTGCTGATGAACAACAGTCAGTTAAGAAATTAGATATAAGGAAATAAAAGACAAACCACTGACTGTGAGAAACCCTTTACACTGTGCATAGTAAATGAAGACTCTGTATCAAAAATAAATAAAATGTTAAAATTTAACAATTATGAAAAAACTGAATTAAAAAGGGAAAAAGATATGAATAAACATTCAGATCATACTCATATGCAAATAAGCATTTGAAAAAAATTGGTATCCTATGTCTCTAAGGAAATCAGATCAAAACAATAATCAGTGCAATTACACACTTAGAATGGTCAAAATCTGAAACACAGACAATATCAAATACTAGTGAGCATATTGAGCAGGAGATGCTCTTACTCATTGCTGTTGGGAACGCAGTATGATCCATCAAGGAAACCTTAGGGAATAACACATGTGTTTCTTACTTGCTTGAGATGAATATCTCAGTAGGGGCACAGATATGTCAAAATGGATCAAATTTTATAGTTTGATCTAGTCTGGTTTATTTTACATTCATACACATTCTACATTGCCTAGACGTGTCGACACCACTGCAAGCTGTTCTAGGTACCAAACTTTGAACACCCCTGCTTTAGATATTATTTTGCTGTATTTCAGGCTCCCCTGGAGAGATAGAAAATTTTAAAAAATAAATAAAAACCCCCAAAATCCGATGTCAGTAGTGCACGGTGAAGACTAACTTGGCGATACTTTTTTTTTTTCTTTTTCTTTTTTTGCCTCCAGGTTTACTGCTGGGGCTTGGTGCCTTCACTATGAATCCACAGCTCCTGAAGGCCATTCCTCCCACTTTGTTGTCATTGTTGTTACCCTTGTTGTCATTATTATTGTTAGCATTGCTGTTGTTGTTTATGGATAGGACAGAGAGAAATCGAGAGAGGAGGGGAGACAGAGAGGGGGAGAGAAAGATAGAAACCTGCAGACCTGCTTCACCACCCATGAAGCGACTCCTCTGCAGGTGGGGAGCTGGAGGCTCAAACTGGAATCCTTACACCTGTCCTCACACTTTGAGTCATGTGCACTTAACCTGCTATGCTACCGCCCGACTCCTGATGTTATATTTTTTAAGTGCATGGGTGAAAAGGAACAACTTCACACTGCTGGTGGGAAGGAAATCTAGTTCAATATATGTGGAAAACAATCTGAAATTTCCATAGAACACTAGAAATATACATACCCTAGGCCCCAGCAATTTCTCTCCTGGGAATTTGCTCAAAGGAATCAAACAACAATAAAAATCTATCCAAAGAAATTCATGTACACGTGTGTGCACAGAAGCAGAATTTGTAATAGCCCAAACTTAGAAGCAACCTAGATGTCCAAGAACAGATGAGTGGTTTAGAGGTTTGAGTGATATATATAATCAGCTCTTACAGATAATGGGGACCAGGGGGTTGAAACCTGTCCCTTGCACACTATAACGTGTGTACTCTATCAGGTGCACCACCTACTGACTTCCCGAGACTACATTCTTAAAAATAAAAACTAAGAAATATTATTACTTAGTCAACAGCTCACACTTGAAATTACACTAATTTTGCTTTCTTACAAATAGAATATCTTGTACATTTACTAAAAATAGGTGTAGTGTTTTGCTAAGTACTAGGGGAAAGGGTTTGACATAGCTACAGATAAATCTTTAAATCCACCAGAAAAGTGTACCTAATAAAAATAAACTATTTTATCACTCTTTGGTTATCTGCTAACTCATATGGTCATGAAAAAAATACATGTTGACAACTGATCAACTTAGGGTTTTAGTTCTTTGGACTGAGCAGTGCTATGACTCATTTTTATGGCATAAGATTTGTTTCAATCCATAAAGCACTTTTAAAATATACTGTTAATTTTTATGAAGGAGAAATACATACCAAGACACTATTCTGCCATTTACAATTTTCAATGTATTTAAATTTATTTAAAATTTAAATGTATTTACATGGCAAGGAAAGAACCGAAGACCTCACCCATATAAAAAATGCCCTTTGCTATTAAGCCATGTAACTGCCCCAAAAACATATTCAAAGTATAGTTCTTTTATATGTCTTTTCTTATCCATCTACTGTTTTCTATTGATACTCAAACTCTCATTGACATTTAAGAGCCTGTAAATTGCTACAACATGGGTAGAATTGGAGGAAATCATGTCACATGAAACAAGTCAGGAGGAGGACAGATGCCACAAGACCTCAGTCTTATTATATGGAATTTTAAAAAGAAAATAAGGAGGGCCAGGTAACATGACATCTTCAAGTTCCATCCAAGATGACACAAAGAAGATGACATCATCATTTTTAACAGTTGAGTAGTATTCTCTTGTTCATATATTAGTATTCCACCATATATTTATATCAGTTTTTTCAGTCACTCATATATCATCAGGCATCTGGATTGCTTCACAATTTTGGCTATTACAAATTGTGCTGTTATGAAAATAAGTGTACATATAACTCTAGGCCCAAGTTGTTTGTTTATTTGTCTTTTCTCAGAGAACTGCTCAGTTCTAACTTACGGTGGTTGAGGAGATTGACCTGGGACTTTGGAGTCTCAGGTATGAGAGTATCTTTGCGTAACCATTATGCTGTTTCCCCTAACTCAGATACAAGATTCTCTTTCTCTTCAGCCTTTTCTCCCTGTCTTTCACCCATAGTCCTTTTTTTAATGCAGTACACCATGCCCAGTACAAATTTCACATTGTGTTCTCCCTTTCTATCCCTACTTATTAATTACTATCTATGCATGAGATCATTTTGTATCTGTCCCCTTTTTGGCTTATTTCACTTAACATGACATCTTCAAGTTCCATCCAAGATGACACAGAGAAGATGACATCATCATTTTTAACAGTTGAAAAGTATTCTATTGTTCATATATTAGTATCCATATATATACATATATATATATATGTATGTTTTTAGTCACTCATATATCATTGGGCATCTGGATTGCTTCAAAATTTTGGCTATTACAAATTGTGCTGCTATGAAAATAAGTGTACATATAACTCTTATAGGTGTTGCTATTTCTCTTTGGTAAATTCCTAGGAGTGAAACTGCTGGGTGATGGGGTAGATCCAATTTTAGTGTTCTGATAAATCTACAGACTATTTTCCACAAGGGTTGAATCAATTTACACTCCCCTCAGCAGTGCAGAAGTATCTCTTTTCCCCTACACCCTCCCTACTACTTGTTGTTACTGTCTATTCTAATGCATCATGGGTATAAAGTGATATCTCATTGTTGTCTTTATTTTCATTTCTCTGATTGTGATGATGAACACTTTCTGATCTGTCTCTTGGCCCACTGGATCTCTTACTCAGTGAACTTTCTGGCCATGTCCTTGCCCCAATTTATAATAGGTTTGTTTGATCAGTGCTGAGTTTACTAAGCTCTTTATGTATTTTGGTTACTAGTCCTTATCTTAAGTAGGTTGTTTAAAGATCTTCTCCCACTCTGTAAAGTTTCTTTTTGTTTGCGTAATGGTACCCTTTACTATGAAGAAGCTTTTCAGTCTGATGTAACTGCATTGATATATTTGGTTTTGTTTTTGCAGTTGGACTTGAATCTTTCAAGATATTTTTGAAGCATAGATCATGAAGTGTTCTGGCAATATTTTCTTTTTTATTAGGATTTTATTTATTTATCCATTAAGAAGTTAGACAGATAGAAACAACTAGACATTGCTCTGCTATGGGTGCTGTTAGGTATTGAAATCAGGACCTCATGCTTGAATGGCCAATGCTTGGGGGCCAGGCAGTGGCAAACCAGGTTAAGTGCACATAGTATGAAGTGCAAGAACCTGCAGGAAGATCCCAGTTCAAGCCTTCAGCTCCCCATCTACAGGGGTGGATCTCTTCACAAGTGGTGAAGCAGGTCTGCAGATGTCTATCTCTCTCAACCCCTCTCTTTCTTACCCTCCTTTCTCAATTTCTCTCTGTCCTATACAATGGAAGATAAAAATGGCCTCCAGGAGCAGTGGATTCATAGTGCGAACATCCAGCCCCAGTGATTAACACTGGAGGTAAAAAAAAGGGGGGGGGGAGAGAATCCAATGCTTTATCCATTGTGCCTACTCCCAGACCACCCAATGTTTTCTTCTATATTCGACAGTTTCTCATCTAATGTCCATGTCTTTGATCTACTTGGAGCTGACATTTTTGTGCAATTATAATGTAGTGGTATATATTCATTCATTTTAAAATTTTAATCCAATTTTCCCAACACCATTTGTTGAAGAGACTCATTATTTTCCATTTAATATTTTTAGTTTGGGTCCCCTTTTAAAAGTTAGTTGTTCATAGATGTGTGGGCTATTTTTTTTTAACCAGAGTACTGCTCAGCTCTGGCTTATGGTAGTGCTAGGACTAAAACTGGATGTTTTGGGGCCTCTAGTATGAAAGTCCTTTTGCATAACTTTTGCTGTCTCCTCAGCCCTGGGACTTAACTTATGGGCCTTTAGTCCTATTATACTGGTATGTCTGTTCCTTTCTAACCTCCTCCACTACAATTCAGCATTAGTCTATACAGTACTACCCAACTAGGGCTACACAGAGATAGTTTTCATATGAGCTATGTTCTACAGTTATGTTCAGAGTATACATGATAAAGAAAAAGGATATAGTTTATTAAAACATCCAGACTCTGGTCTATTTTTACCCGATGGAATTGAATAGCGCGCACACACACACACACACACACACACACACACACACACACACACATAATACACACACAGACACACACAGAGACACACACAGACACAGACACAGACACACACACACACACACACACACACACACACACAGTGCTGATCTTGATTTAATTCCTAGGAATACTGCTATGACTTTCTGAGATACGTGCTTCAAAAAGGAGTTACAGACTGCCACTTAGGTTGAGATGAGTCAAAAGATACTCTTACAGAAACAAAATGAGAAGTCAAATAACATAAAAATGTAATCATTTTTCAAAGACTACAAAAGGATTGAAGTCACATAAAAATAATAGCAACCTAAAATACCCACACTGAGTGACAATTCACAATATGATAAATCTCTCCTAGAAGTGAAGGAAATCATGGCTGTTTTTTTTTCTAGAGTACTGGAAGAATGAAAGAAGCCATTTCAGATATGGAATATATATATTTCAGTCAAATGTGAAGGTTAACTGAGGGCTGGCATAGCTTTTTAACCTAGGAGTCCCAGACAAATTTTGATACATCCCAACAGTTACTTTCCATAGGCCTTTAAGAGTATTCATGGAAAGGACAGGAGAGGGCAGGAGGATTAGGAGAGATTGACATTGAAATGATAGGACATTGCTCCAGGAGGTGGGAAAAAAAATATCCTAGTCAAGTTGGACCTGACCACCGAGTTCCATAGTTGTCTACCACTAAAACAGAAACTGGACAACTGAGCAGATGCCTGAGGTATAGGCTCACCGAGACTGCTTGCATTCAAGGAAATAGGCAAAGAGACCATTAAAATCTCATTTAGTCACTGGACCTTACATGGAAAAATCAGGCAGTGGCTGCCTAACCCTAAAGGAATGCTAAGTGAGAAGTCCTAGAGTTGAAGGTATGCGGGGTCTGTTCCAGTGTAAACTCACTAGGTATAGCAGAGAAAAGCACGACTATGAAGAGCTGAAGCCATATACTAATGACGATGGCAGACACGATATTGAGAACTCCCTGACAGAAATACACACACTATATATATATGTATACATGTATACACTATATATATATGTATATGTATACACACATATATATATATATATATATATATATATATATATATATGTCTTCCTAAAGTCTGACAGATGAAGAGAACAGAGACATACCTGTGGTGAATAGCAAAGCTCACAGTTCAACTACTGACTAAATTGACTCACCACATCACTTCACCCTGACATGCACACATAATACATTACAGTTTGACATAAAAGGAAAGTCTTTTTTTGAGCATGAATATTATTTGCTTCAGCTACTATGTTTCCACTGTTATAAACTGTGTTCAGAATTCAATAAATAAAGTAGATACATGAAACAACTTTCCAGAAAAAGTAACTATTCTGAATACTTAAATATAGTGAAAATTTTATATACCACTAGAGTCTATATGCTGGAATTGTCAAATAGGAATTTTAAAATAACCATGATAAGTATGTAAATAGGGTAAAAGGTATACAGTATGCATGAACAGATGAGAAAGTTAAAAGATGAGAATGATAAATATGAGCTTAAACACACACAACTTCACCTTATTGTGTGTTACTTTATTACACCTCACTGGTGCAATTATTTACAAATTGACTATCTATGGCATGCCTGGAATAAGCAAGTATGTCAGTACTGTTATTCCAACATCATATGCTCACTTCATTTTGTCTGTGTCACATTTCAGCTATATTCACATTCCAAAAAATTTCAAGATTACTGTATTTGTTATGCATATTTGTGTTATTTCATATGACTACTTTAGTTAATGTAGAGATCCAAAAATCGTGTCCGTTTAAGATAACAAATGTATTTGATAAATGTTGTGGAACCAGGAGCCAGAAATTCCCTGACTCTCTCCCCATGACCAGATGTGTTTATTCCTTGAGACACAACATATTTAAATTAGGTCAGCTAATACTATTATAATGGCTTCAGAGGATTCAAGTGAAAGGAAAAGTTACAAGCCTATCACTTTAAATCAAAAGCTAGAAATGCTTAAGCTTAGCTTAGAAGTCACCTTTAAACCATGATGAGCCAAAGGTTGTGAATTTTGCATCAAGCAGCTCACCAGGCTGTGAGTGCTTCACTTCTCCAGTCTAACTTTCTCTGATATTGTAAAACAGAGAGAGGAAAAAAAAATCACTTCACCTAAGCATCTCCTCTATTATGTGTTTAGATATAAGATTACTGTACACATCACATTCTAGAATGCAGGTATAACTTACATGCATGGGAAACTCTAATATCCATGTGACTTGCCTTATTATAATATTTGCTTTATTACAACACTCAGGAAGCAAATTCATAGTAACTCTGAGGCATGCCTGTATAAATGACAAATAAAAGCACTGGAAACTTATCTAAACTGGGTTAGTATCAGACTGCACGGAGCAGAAGAAAAATGCAAATTTTGAAGCATTCTGAGAGAAGTTATCCAAACTAAAATACAAAGTGAAAAAAAGTGTTACTGAGATCTGTGAGACAACATCAAACAATTTAGCAGGTATGCAACTGGAGTCTCAGGAAGATAAAAGTGGGGAAATAAAACAAGAAATATTTTAGAAGTCAGTTTCAAAGAATTTTCCAAAATTAATGATGTCAAAACCTACAGACATAAGAAAGGCAATGAATCCCAAGAAGGATAAATAAAAACAGAGAGGCAATACATACTCTGGTTAAAATCAAGATTAAGAAAAGTCTGGGAAGTATTCAGAGAAAGCAAAGATCTAATACATAGAGACAATGATAAAATTAATCCCAAGAAACCATGGTAGGGGGGTCAGGCAGTGGCACACCTAAGTGAGCATACACATGGCCATGCACAAGGACCTGGGTTCAAGCCTCCACTCCTTATCTGCAGGAGGGAAGCTTCATAAGCTGAAAAGCAGGTCTGCAGGTGTCTTTCTCTCTCCTCCTCTATATCCTCTCTATCAATTTCTCTCTGTCCTGTCTAATAAAAATGAAAGGAAAGGAAAAGAAAAAAGGAAAAAATGGCCACCAGGAGTGATTGATTCATAGTGGTAGCACTGAGTGCCAGCAATAACCATGGTAGCGATCACCAATAACCATTAAGAAGATAATGAGAAGACTCTTCTAATGTATTGAAGGAAAAAAACTGTCATTCTAGAATTCTATAGCTATAGTCAGTGGAAAAAACATTTTGTAATAAAGGTAAAGGGGTCCATCTCTAGCTTTCCTGCATTACAATGTTAAGTCTTTCAAAAACAACCTTATTTTTAGAAAAGATGACTTGGTAAAGAACTTTGGGGAAACAGAATCAATGGAATACTACTTGGCAATAAACAGACAATCATTTGAGACAACATGGATGAACCTGGAAGTGATTGTGCTAAGTGAAATAAGTAAAAAATGTGAAGGACATTTACCAAATGTTTTCCCTCATATGTGGAATATACTAGGTTGTCAGAGGAATCACACCATGTTTCTTGTTTAATTTCCCCACTTTTATCTTCCTGAGACTCCAGTTGCATACCTGCAAAATTGTTTGATGTTGTCTCACAGATCAAAAATAGATCATGACTTTTCTGGCAACCCGACAGAAGACAGAAACAAATGAATTTTCCAAAAAAAAAAAAATTGTAACCAAACTGTATCTTATATTTTTAAGAACTCTGAAGGTTGTGGTGGGGACCACAGGAATTTGGTTGCAGGATGTATGTGACTTATACCTGTAAAATCATATAATTTTATAAAAACACTATCAACTCATGAGTAATAAAAAGATCATTATCATGGCTCATGCATATAAAATTCTCAAAATAAAAAAGCACTCATTGTCCCTGATTATAAAAGAAACACAAAAGATGACAATAATGTGATCCCACCTCACACCAATGAGAATGTCATACATCAAAAATGAAAGAAACAGTAAGTGCAGGAGAAGATGTGTGGAACAGGAACACTGTAAACTGTCGTTGAGAATAAAAACTGGTCTGGTGCCTATGGGAAAAGCCTAGAAATTACTTAAATATTAAAAACAGCCTGGAGGCTGAGCGGTAGCACACTAGGTTAAGTGCACATATTACAAAACACAAGGACCTGTGTACAGATCCTGGTTTGAGCCACCGGTTCCCCATCTGCAAGGGTCGATTTGCAAATGGTGAAGCAGGTTTGCAGGTGTCTTTCTCTCCCCCCTCTCTACCTACCGCCCCCCTCTTAAAATGGAACAAATGGCCTCCAGGAGCAGTGGATTCATAGTGCCAGCACAGACCCCAGCGATAACCCTGGAGGCAAAATAATAATGATAATAATAATAATAATAATGTTAAAAATAGACCGTTTATATTCCTATCCATGAAAATACTTGTTTGTAAAGCTCTATGCACATCTATGCTAACACAGTACTATTTATAATAGGCGAAATTTGAAAACAACTCATGTCCAAATAGATGAATTGATTAAAATATTGCACTATTTATCCACAATGCAATATTACTCAGCTGTAAAATGAGATTAGATTTTGCATTTTGCAACAACATGGATGAAACCAGAAGGAACTGTGCTAAGTCTGAAGGAATGACAAAATTTAGCAATCTCATTCACATATTTAATTATCAAAGCAAGGGAAAATAGAGGGTGAAATATGGATAACCAGGGTCTATTTCAGCATGTCTAGATATTGGAAAGAAGAGACTAGCTAAGTGCCCTATGGTGGAGGGAGATGACAATGGGGTGGTAGGTGTGGCGAACTGCCAGCTACTTTGGGAGGTTTCAGACTGTAAGAACATTGCTGGTAAAACAATGTTTCGTCAAAATATAAAGAAAACACAGAGACAAATAAAATACTTAAGTGAAAAAGACATATGTGAAAATCAGCAGGCATTTACATAAACTGATTAGTAATGAATCAATAATTGACTATTAAAATATTTTCAGGATCAAGTTAAGGGGGATATGTATAAATCACATTTTTCTGTTATTAAAACATCAAACATCCTTAGATAATCCATTACATAAAAGTTATGTAGTAAAGTATATAGTAAGAGCAAAGCACATACAATAATTTATTTTTCCATCAGGGTCATCACTGAGGCTCGGTGCCAAAACTGAATCCACTGCTCCCGACAGCCATTTTTTCCCCTTTTTCCCTCTTTTTGGCAGGACAGAGAGAAATTGAGACAGGAGGAATAGGAGATAGAAAGGGAGAGTGGAGGGAGTCGGGCTGTAGCGCAGCGGGTTAAGCACAGGTGGTGCAAAGCACAAGGACTGGCATAAGGACCCCGGTTCGAACCCCGGCTCCCCACCTGCAGGGGAGTCGCTTCACAGGTGGTGAAGCAGGTCTGCAGGTGTCTATCTTTCTCTCCTCCTCTCTGTCTTCCCCTCCTCTCTCCATTTCTCTCTGTCCTATCCAACAACAACAACAATAATAACTACAACAATAAAACAACAAGGGCAACAAAAGGGAATAAATAAATAAAATAAATATAAAAAAAAAAGAAAGGGAGAAGGGAGAGAGAAAGATAAACATCTATTTTCTTAGATGATGTCCAAAGAGAGCATTTCTCATCCAAATTTTCTTGGGTGTAAAATGTGTAAGTTCTTTCATATTTGAGACACATATAGCCAGTCATCTCTATCACATTTCTGGCAACCAAGATAAGCATCTTCAATAGACTGGAGGTGGCATTTTGGTTGAACTTGAGTATCACAAGCAGCAGAATATGATGCTTAGCACTCACTAGCTTACTCAATAGGCACACAAAGGCCTGTGTTAGAACAAAATAACTCTGAACAGAGTCAGAACTTGAACCTAAACTTAGATATTTAGCAGAGAGCACCATGGCCAAGCATCCTATACATTCAAAAATGTATCTATCTCCTAACTTGTCCAGTTAGCAAATCAAAGGGGGGAGGCACACAGAAGTGGGGGAGGGAAGTAGCCTGGTATCACAGAATAAAGGTGGTATTAGTGATAAGGAATCAGGTCAATTCAGAAATTATAGGAAATGATTATAGTGAGACAGGCTCCGACTTTGAAAACACAACCTGTGTTAACAGTCCTTGGTAGAAAGTGAAGTCTGTAATAGAAAGCATCAGAGATCTGGCAAAGTAACATGAATTTTCCTGGCCCTCAATTAAAATTGTATATTACAATATACAATTATATCTATAATACAGCTTGTGCTGAAAATGTGTTTCATTACATATTATATGTGTTCTCTTAGTAAAATTGTGCTGATGGCCTAGAGAGAGAGAAGTGCTTCCATTTTATTTTTAACTTCAACGCATTTCTTTAGAGGTTTTGATGAGGGGCAGAACAGGATATATAGGGACTAAAACATCTCTTGATGGGGTAGTGTGCATCTATGCATGTGGCTCGAGCCAGAGCACCAAAGAGAACCAGGATTGGGACAGTACTATTATGATATCTCTCCTCCTCTCTTCCTTCTATATATAGAAAGAAAAGAATGTATATAGAAAATTTGGGGGGTCCATATGGTGGCGCAACAGGTTAAGCACACATAGTGCAAGGACCTGCTCAAGGTTCCTGGTTTGAGACTCCATCTTCCTGCCTTCAGAGGGGACACTTCACAAGCAGGGAGGGAATCAGGTCTGCAGGTGTCTGTCTTTCTCTTTACCTCCTTACCTTTGTCCCCCATTTCTTTCTGTTCTGTCCTATAAAACGGGGAAAAAAAAGATCTTCGGGAGCAGTGGATTTGTAGTGTCTGCACTGAGCCCCAGCAATAACCCTGCGGGAAAATTATAATTAATAAATAAAAAGGAAGATTGCACCAGGAATACATCTCAGTGGTATCACATATATTCAAGACTGATTTCATTCCCTGGTATAGCTTTTTTTTTTTTTTAATATACCTAAGAGTGGTACCGTTGGGTCATAAGATATTTCCAGTTTTGTTAAAGGACTCTCCAAACTGTTTTCCACAGGGGCTGTAGCAATTTGTATTCACACCAACAGGTTCATTTTTATCCAAATCCTCAGCAGCCCGTGTCACCTTCTGTTTAGATGATGTGGGCTAGGCTCACAGGTGTGAGCTGTTTTCTCACTGTGGATTTAATTTGCATTTCCTTAATAATAAGAACCATGGATTTTTTTCTTTTATGTCTGTGGGTCATCTGCAATTCTTCTTTCGAGAGCCGAGAGCCTTTTATCCAGATCTTTCTCCCTGTTTTTCACTGTGCTGCTTTTTTTTTTTTTTTGGTTATTAAATTTAATGATTTCTTTATCAATACTCAACATCAATCTCTTGTTAGATAAGTGATGTAAATACTTGGACGTGTACTTAACTTGAATAAAACTATGTCTCTCAAAGTTCTGATGAGTAAGAAACGCTAACTTGGAAGATTCATCTGTAAAGGAGAAGAACCAAGTTCCCACTGAGAACTAGTAAACGCAGTCTACAGCAGGGTTTTGGACAACCTTATAGTTCTGCTGAGATAAAAATGGCACTTTGAGCTGCCAAACTAGAAGTTGAGAGACTATGTGTTTAAAGAAACACAATTTTTAGCATAAATTTTACCCCTGAGCTATATTTCCCCTCATAAAGTATATTGTACAATACAAATGTTTGTTTTTATAGTAAAGCAGAGATACACACAGAAAAAATGAATATTTCATACACATTATTGTACAAAGGAAGTCAGACTCAAAAATCCTTATGTCGATTTCAATAAAAGGAAAATTAATCCCTTATCAGATAACTCAAAATAGTGATTACTTTAAGAAACAGTAGTTTTGGCCAACAAAGATGTATGAAGGAATGTATTTGTTGTATATTACTTTTTATTTTGGTGGGGCAATTATGTTTTACTAAGAAAAAAACAGCAGTCTTGGTCTGTGTGGTCAGACATCTTGCAGAGCAAATATATAACCATGTATGAGGTGTTTATGCCTCCAGCCCCCACATGCAGGAGGAAGTTACACAGGCAGTAAAGTGGTGGGTGGTATAGATGCCTCTCTATCTCCATTTTATTGTCTTTCAAAAAAAAATGTTGGGAGCAGTGGATTCATTGTGAAAACACCAAGTCACAGAGTTAACTCTAAAACTAGTGCCCCAAAGAGGCTCAATTTCTGTATTTAAGAGTGCTCCAGATACAACTTAGAGTAATACATGGTATGTTTCAGAGTGAAATCCTCTCAAATGAGAAGGTGGGGGGGGAGAAAAGAAAAAAAAATCTGGGTTTAGAGTCTGCCAGTTTTCATTGTGTACATATTCAACCGTGATTGACTTCAAATTCCCAACTTGATGTCATTGGACATGAACTTGAGTGAGATACACAAAGTCAGCTCTAATAAGCTCACATAACTCAGCCCTAGCACGTGAATCTATTTGGTCAAATAAGCCAGTGTGTGAAGAAGCTGGCTTTGAACCCGAGAAGTCTGAATATATTTCTTTGATGACTCCTTCTACACTGTAGGGACATTCAGGAGTGTGTGTGTGTGTGGGGGGGGGTGTGATCTGGAAGCCAATCTTCAGGGAATTTCCATGATTGTCAAAGAGAACCCAGGTAGATATGCTAATAAGACAAGGTAAACTGCCTTCTTCCTGCACTCTTCTAAAGAGCAATGCTTACGCTCAGCACACCCAAAAGGAGCTGAAGGATGGCAAAGAGCAGCAGGCAGAATGGGACTTTCTCTCTTATATACTGACAGAGCCATGTGCTGTCACATTTGGGAAATGATACATTTTAAGATAATGAAGTATATTACACAGCAACACCAATGGTAATATTGAAGTGTCAAATAAAAAAATGTACACAAGTGAAATAAAGCAGATGCTCAGAAGTGCCCAGCTTGATCATAAGGAAATATATATTAAAGCAGAAATAAACAGTATATGCTTGACTAAATTTTTACATGTTTGCTGTTGAAGAAAAGTCCTGCTGAGAATCACCGTTTGCATTTCTTAACCTTTGCGAGGATTCTATGGCCTCACTGACACAATGCTGCAACCATTTGAAATTAATTTATAGGTTGTATTAGCTCAAAGATATTCTGTACTTTAAAGGTTATCAATTAGTGGAAATTCTAATTCAATGTAAACACGGGAACTTAAAAGACCTGGACACTGTACAAGGTGGCCTATTTCTAAGGTCAGTATGACATTTGCCCCAAGGTCTCGTATGTAACACAAGGAAGTAGAAAAAGTGGTAGTAATAAGGCCTTTCAGAAAAATTCAGTGTCATAAAAAAGTATCACTGAAGAGAGAAAAATCAAATTCCAATAGAATTGTGATTATAAGGTGACATTCAGACATCATTCATATGACTGAATTCTCCTTGTGCTATGAAATCTTGGACAAGATTCTCTACTATTTTTTTTGCCACCAGGGTTATTGCTATGGCCTGGAGCTGGCATTATGAATCTACCACTCCCAGGGCAATTTTTCTTTTGCTTCACCAGCATACCTTCCTCCTAATCCCTACCCACCATCCCCATAGATGGGGAATGGGAGCTCAAACCTGGGTCCTTACAAATGGTAATGTGTACACCAGGTGTGCCACCACCCAGTCCCCATTTCTATATGTCTTCATGCTTCAGTTAACCTCAGATGTGAAATGAGAATGGTAATAGCACATACTATATACATACACTATTTCACAATAAATGCACATAAAGTATGGTATATATCCACATTATGTGTAGATAATAGTTTTATTTCTAATTTTCATATGTCATGTGTACACATTACATACATATATAGTTGTGTATGTACATAATACGCACATATATTTGTCAGCTATGAACATATATATATGTTTATATATACATATGAGCAACAACATTGTCTAAAACAACAATTAATACTGTTTAATTGATTTGCAATTGCTAGATTCTGTATCTCTGCTCCAAGAACTTTTTCCCAGGGCCTCAAAAATGGTCCTTCTGTCATGTGCAAAGGAATAAACAAGAAGTGCAAGGGAATTAATGACCTTGGGGCAGGCCTGGAATAAAAAATGATGGACAATGAAGGTAGACAATTCTGAGGTACTATGTCACATGATTTTCCCAGAGTTTCACTGCTCTAGATGCCTGTGACAATGACTTGTTAAAAACTCACGTGCTGGTTGTCCAATTTATTTTGCTGTAATGATTTCCCATTCCCCTAGCAGCATTCCCTGCCCTTTGTAGATAGTTGGCTAGTATACAAAGACTGTTTTTGAAATTATCCTTGACTGTATGATTTTGTATACATATATGTAGGCACTCAGATCCTAGGTTCACAGCTATAAAGATGTTTATAAATCAAATATATTTCAATTTATAGTAAGATCTATTGTTAATATCAGGGGTTGCTGCTTTATTTTTTATAATGCATTTACATTGCAGTGTAATGGATTTTCTGGGACAGACTATTGTCATAGTGACCTCAAAAAGTGGGTGTGAGCATATTTGTTTTGTCATGAAGTCCTGGGTTTAAGTACTTGCACTAAAAACTAACGTCATAGAAGATGCATAACTCTGTTCCACACCATGAATGTGGAACAGAGTTATGGTGTTGATACTGTCTCTGCCCTCTCTCTTTACCCCTCTTTTACTGGAAAAAAAAATATACACACATTCACACACACACATACACATAGACACACACATATGTCAGTGGCATCCTTTATACAAGAGGCCTGGTGGAGTTCATCTCCAACTCCAGTTTTTTGGTTATTTGTTTCCTTCTTCCTCTCTCACGCTCTCTTTCTCAATCTCACTCTCTACCTAAGCACTTTTCAGTCATGGTGTATGCTTGTGCCTGAGATTTCACCTGAAACCTTGGAATCTTTGGCATAAAAGTCTTTTGTATAATGATTATATAACTTCCCACCCCTGCTCTACATCAAAAAAATGTGTAACTGTAAGGGGCAAGATTAAGTTATAAAGATTAATTATAAATTCTTAGGGAGGCTCAAGGACTCATTTCTATAATTTATATCTCTTATCAAATGACTTGCATTTCTCTGAAAGACAACTAATAGTTTATCTTCTATGTGTAAGATAAACAATTAAAACATATGAACTACTTAAAAGAAAAAAAAAAGGAGCTGGGTGGTAGCACAGCGGGTTAAATGCATGTGGTGCAAGCACAAGGATTGGCATAAGGATCCTGGTTCGAGTCTCCGGCACCCCACCTGCAGGGGACTTGCTTCACAAGTGGTGAAGCAAGTCTGCAGGTGTCTCTCTCTCTCTCCCCATCTTCTCCTCCACCATTTCTCTCTGTCTTATCTAACAATGACGACATCAATAACAATAATAATTACAACAACAATAAAAAACAAGGGCAACAAAATAAAAAATAAATAAATAAATATTTAAGAAAATTTTTAAAAAGAGTAGCCAAACTACCTCTAATACTTTTTAAAACTACAGTGCTTATCTTTCGCTGGTGAGGTAGGAAACTGTGGTGGAGGTGGTATAAAGCTATACCTTAATAAAATATTTTAAAATATCTTTTATGAAGGAAATGGTAAGAATATTAAAGCATATAATTAATTCACTTTAAATTTTTATATAATGTGATTTTTGCTTTAAATTGTCTGAACTATAAAGGACAGTAGATAGATTCTGTGACAGTGAAATTTGGACAGTGTGAAATGGAAACTGATACTTGCCTGCACAGCAACAAACCCATTCTTTCTTCCCTGCTATGTCAAAATATTTAACTTTGTACCACTTTCTCCTATAGTTCAAGTGCATTTATTATGAGTCCCAGTTCGCATCTTGACCTGTCTTGGGTAATCAGTGCAGGAATATAGACTAGACAAAGGCATGTAGAGACTCACACTGAGGGATGAATTTTGTGTAAAATTTGTAAGAATATAGTTTCCTTTTCTTGCTGGCAATAAATAAGGAAATAACTACTCTAAGAGGACAAACTGCTGACCTCTTTTGAATTGCAATAGAAGTCTACCTTTGATGGAGCAGTGAGATTATAGGAAGTTCTGTCTTTGAAGCTTTGACAGAATTGCCACTCAGACCTGCATTAGTCATACATTTGCACTTCCAACTACATGAGCTAATAGTGAGCACCATCGTTTGATACAGGCTCTGTAATGTCCATCAGAAAGAACACAATACCTTTTAAACATCTTAGATTAGCTTAAAATTTAACTCATTTTATAATATACAAGATCATTATTCTGAAGTCAGAACAGAGTACAATAATATAGTCATGATTCAAAGGAAAATTATGTTAAGGGACTAACCTTTTATTAAATCAGCTGTTCTCAAAAGTAAGTATATCCAAATTACCTGGACAACTTTTAAAACACAGAAAGTTTAACATTAACACATAATTTCCAAAGCTTTGAAAACCACTGTACTGAATTTTAAAGTTAGCAGACAGACATTTCAGATAGAGGTCACAAGTCCAGTGTTTTTCAAAGTGTGATACCCAGGCTGAAAATGCCAGAATCAACTGAGAACTTGTTAGAAAAATGTATTCTTTCACCCAACCCCATATTTAACAAATCAGAAACTCTGGCCTTAGAGCCCACCAATCTGGGTTTAAACAAACACTAAAGATCATACCAATGTAGAACACAGTTTGAGAATTACTGAACCAATCAAAGTCTTCATTTCCAAATGAGAAAAGAGATCAGGATAAAAGAGATCAGGATTTGACCAAGATCACATGAGTCAATAGGCCAAATGAAACACGCTGTGACCACAGGCAACTATGCCTTCACATTTCCCTTTCCATTTATTTTAATGGATTTTTTATAATATATTGATACTTACTTCCCCCATCCCCAACTGGAAGTTACTTCTTGATGCTCTAATAAGACATATACACACATACTATTATGAAATAATGAAAGGGGTCTGTTAATAAATGAAATCTAGAGTTAAGCGTGTATTTATGAACATAATGTACTTTATATAGATGTTGATTTATAGTTATGTACATTAGAAACCTATATAACGTTACTTGTATGAAAAATTTTAAAACATGCTAAATGAAAGAAGCCAGACACTGAAAAAAAACAACAACAACCTAGGTATTATATGTGAAATAGAAGAGATAAAACTGTAAGGATATAAAGTAGATTCAAAGGTTAGCTTATGGTTGTGAGTTTCTTTGTGGGGTACTAAAAGTGCTCTAATACTGTGGGATACTGTGCAATGTTATACGTAAGACTTATATGGGCTCGGTGGTGGCACACCTGGTTGAGCGCACACAATACGTAAGACCTATTGACTCATACATTTTTAAATGGGGACATTGCAATGGTATGTGAGATTGTAATAAAGCTGCATTTCTGTTAAAGTGAGTGGATTACAAACTTTCTGCCCAACTTCTATTTGGACTTCCAAGTATGAGATTAACATATTCAAAATAAATAGTTGGCAGGACACCCTGCCTGCCTATGAGAATGGGTGCCAAACTTAAAATAATTAGTATGGCCAGGCATGTTCTTCTTGGCTGTCTGTAAACCCTGCATGTCTCACATCTGCTGCTAGTAACCAAACCAGGTTACCTGGCTTATTAGAGATATCTAAAAAGAGAGACCCTGAGGGAGCAACTGAGTGCTCTCCTTGGAATAACAATCTAACTTGGAAACACCTTGTTAGACTATCCATAAGCTACTGATGCTTCTTAGTGTCTGTCTCTCTCCCAGAAACACAGCTATATGTGTTTGATCTAGAGAAGTGAAGTACTATTGTACCTATATTTAAATAAAGGTGTTGGTGGTATTTTTGGAATTTCAAACCAGTTGTAAAAAATAACATTAAAACTCATTATTGTAAAGGCCAACTGTGGAGATGCTAGGAAAACTGAGCAATCTTACTCTGATGCCTCACCAAACTTTGAAATATCTCCATTACCTCATCTTTTGGTGTAAAGGGACCACAGTGGAGCTTGGATTTCATTTTAGGAACTTTTCTTTTCTCAATTTTCCAGGAACAAAAGTAAGTTAGGTAGGTTTGTAGAGGTAGGAAAATAATTGCTTTTGATTGCAACACATCCCCTGCTGCAACTAAACTATGTTGTTTTTGTTGCAAAATAAAAAATAGCTTTATTTTTGTACTAGGAAGGTTATACATCAATAAGGATGATTTTTCAGACATTTATCAATTTATGTGTCATGGGGCTCAGACCATCAACAACTACTGACCCAAACAAAAGCAGATTTTTAAAACATTTTTTATATTTATTTATTTATTTTCCCTTTTGTTGACCTTGCTTTTTTATTGTTGTTGTTGTTATTGTTGTTATTGATGTTGTCATTGTTAGACAGGACAGAGAGAAATGGAGAGAGGAGGGGAAGATAGAGAGGGGGACGGAAAGATAGACACCTGCAGACCTGCTTTACCGCCTATGCAGCGACTCCCCTGCAGGCAGGGAGCCAGATTCTTGAACCGGGATCCTCTGGCCAGTCCTTGCACTATGCACTACATGCGCTTAACACACTGCGCTACCGCCTGACTCCTGACAAAAGCATATTCTAAAAAGGTCCCCACTGCATGGGGTGAGTTACACTGTTAACTCGTGAAGAGAGAATAAAGTTCTGGAGAAGTCTTGATGTGGCTACAGGAGCAGAGACAGGATCATACATATGAGGAGTTCAGGATATTAACTCTTTTTCAAATCATAGTATAATATTTTAACCTCTAGTATGGCTATAACAAACTGCCAGATGAAAGCCAGCCTTATATTTAAACACTGCTAAAATTTAAGAAGATATATATATATACATATATATATATACATATATATATATATATGGAGATAGATATTAAATGATTCTTAAACCCACCACACAGGCATAGCAACCATTAAAATATTGTCATATGTTCCACAGACAAATAAAAGCATGCATAATATTTCGAACCAAGCAAGATTATCTATCAGTTACTATTATTTAGCAGACTGACTTTTTTTCATAAATAAAACATCAGTATCTCTCAGTGTCAATAGCTATAGATTACTTTTGTCTTTTAAATAATACATATTTGAGTCCAGGTAGTGGCACACCTGGTTAAGCTCACTTTACCATGCACAAAATTCAAACCGCAGCTCCCCACTTGCAAGGGGGAGACTTCATGAGCAGCAAAGCAAGTCTTCAGGTATTTCTCTCTCCCTCTCTTACTCTCACAGATCAATTTCTAGCTTCCTATCTAGTACAATGAGAAAAAAGGAAGGAAGGAAGGAAGGAAGGAAGGAAGGAAGGAAGGAAGGAAGGAAGGAAAAAAGGGAGGGAGGGAGGGAGGGAGGAAGGAAGGAAGGGTGGATGGATGGATGGAGTGAAGGAAGGAAGTAATGAAGGAAGGCAGTCAGGTGTGCCACTGGGAGCACTAAATTCATTGTGCAGGCACAGAGCCCAAGTGATAAGCCTAGTGGCAATAAAAAATAGTAATAATAGGGAGTCAGGCGGTAGTGCAGTGGGTTAAGCACACGTGGCGTGAAGTGCAAGGACTGGCATAAAGATCCGGGTTTGAGCTCGGGCTCCCCACCTGCGGGGAGTCGCTTCATAAGCGGTTAAGCAGGTCTGCAGGTGTCTATCTTTCTCTCCCCCTCTCTGTCTTCCCCTCTTCTCTCCATTTCTCTCTGTCCTATCCAACAACGACGACATCAACAACAACAGCAATAGTAACTACAACAACATTAAAAAAGGGGGGCAACAAATAAATAATTTTTTAAATATTTAAAAATAGTAATAATACATTATATTCAAATTTTTGTATGCATCACTTACCTGTCCAATATGTTTTGATAGACATATATTGTTTACAAAGCTTTATATGCAACTATTATAAATAAAAAGTTAATACACATGTATTTGTCAGTATCTTTCTGTTTGGCATGAATGTAAATCAGCTTTTTTTTCCCCTGCTTGTCATTTTTTGGCTCCTCTCCCATTGTGCTCTGTTCCTGCTGCTCTTGGTCTGCTCGCCTTCTCCCTAGATCCCCTTACTGTGCCACACCCCCCAGGACCTGAGCATGTGTATCTGGAACACTGGTAAGTAAGCTTAAGGACTTGTGACTCCATGCCACATAGCTAACTGGGTTTTCCTTCTTTGCTTATTCTGCTACCATGGCATTATGTACTTAAATAACCTGTGATGTAATAAATTTCATATCTGATAAACCCCCAACAAAGGACCACAGAAGTACTTTAAAATTTTTTAATTACTGTATCTTTCTACATTATTTAAGTATTTCCTTAGGGAAGATATCTATAGGTAGAAGAGTTAGGTCAAAGTATATAAAATTTAAGTTATTTTAGGTACATAGTTCCTAATTTAATTCTAGAAAGTTATGAATATAAATGTTTCTAAGCCCTCAAGAAAAGTGAAAAAGTATTTGCTGTAATATAGTTACCTTTAGTTGTGGGTTTTCAATCTCATCTTTCTATGACAACAAAATTTCCAGGTAATTTTAAATTATATTCGACATAGAAATTTAAATAAATGGACTAAATTTGATCTAACAATAACTAAGAATAAGAATAATAAGATGAGGACACAGGTGATCACAAATGCTGTGGTTCTTTACAGATGAGCATATGTAAGAAGCCACATTAAAGCTTTATAAATATTGAAATACATTATAAACATGACTCAAATGACTAATCTCCAATTCCTTTTGAAATTTTTATACTATGTATTATAAAAGGATGATGCAATGATAGTAATGACATGTCATGTTGATAATCCAACACACAAGCAAGAATAATTTGATTATGGCTGTATTAGTAAAATGAGAGTAGTTATCTTCTATACAGACAAAAAACTACAATGTCCAATGAGTTCTTTAACCCAAAGGCTAACCTTGGAAATATCATTACAATCTTCTATCTCTTTGCTTCCTGTTAAAATACTATAACCAATATATTTGTCTTCCTCTACTCATACATTCATTATGTATATCCTCACTACACATAAGTTTAGAATTACCTAGACTAGCTCCATTTATTTTTATGCAATTTAAATTCTAAAATCCAAAGTACACTCATTGAATATACGTATATAGAGCAGAGGTGGTAATCTCCAGATCCTATCAACAATGGTCAGAAAATAAGTAAATAAGTAAATAAAATATCAATGTTGTGTTTCTAGAAGTGTGTATCCATGCGGTAGCCACTGGTCTATGACATGACTAACAAACAGCTAGTTCAATTGAATTGTAAAATAACTAAAATTTTTTAAAAAATTGAAGTCTGTTCCTCAGTTAAAATTGCTTAGTTTAAATTCCTTTGTAGTCACTTAAGAGTTGTAGCCTTTTCAAAGTTAACCCAATTACCAAATAATGTGATGATAACATTAACTATCGATTGTCTGTTTGAACCCTAAGATAGCAGGAACCTCACATCTCCACTATAGAGCCTCTACTTACCCCAGTCCTGGAACCCTTGGATAGGGCCCACTTTCCTGTATGCCTCTCCCAATCCATATCAAATAATATTGCATCCGCCGATCACAACCTAATCAACACAACAATTGCCACCTCAACATGCTTCACTTCAGACTGTGTCCAGAGACTTCACGTGTGGAATGACAACCCTTCAGTTTCATCACTCGGGTGAGACCTTTCCTTTCATAGTATACTCTAATTCCATCTCAGGTGGTTCACTTTCTAACAAAGTCCCAAAACCTAGATATACACCAGTTTCTGTGAGAGAGAGCATATGTTCACACGTATCCGTAAACTACTGCAAAATATATACCTGAAAGCAGAAGTACACTAAAGTTTGCAGTGAGTAACCCCCTAACACTTCCTCTCCACTATTCCAAGCTTTGGGTCCATGATTGTTCAACAATTTGTTTGGCTTCGTATGTTAACTCTCTTTTCAGTCACCAGGTTCCAGATGCCATCAGGATGCCGGCCAGGCTTCCCTGGACTGAAGACCCCACCAATGTGTCCTGGAGCTCAGCTTCCCCAGAGACACACCCTACTAGGGAAAGAGAGAGGCAGACTGGGAGTATGGACCGACCAGTCAACGCCCATGTTCAGCGGGGAAGTGTTGTTGTGCGCGGGCTGCGGAGAAGAGAGAGAGGGGGTCCGGAGCGAAGAGGAAACACAAAACTTTATTTGCACTGGCACCTCAGAGTTGGGTGCTAGAGAGGCAGGTTGGGCCACGTGGAGGTAGCAAAAATGGCCGCCTCACACAGTAACCTTTCCTGTGTCTGAACACCGGAGTGAAGCGCTGGCAAGAGAACGAGGTGCGGAAGAAGAAGGGCTTTTATAGGAGCAGCTTTCGCAAGAATGGGAAAGGGGAGGAGTAACCATAGCACTCCAGGATAGGATAATAACTCTTGTGAGAATGGGAGGGGGGAGGAGTAACCAAAGCACTCCAAATATCACGGGGAAATAGACAATGCCCTGAGAGCACAACATGGCTGAACAGGCACTCCGAGAATGTCCCAACTCTTCTCGGGAACTAGCAGTAGCCTGAGGGGACAACATGGCAGATGTGACTGCATCGGCACAATTTCCCAGCAGGGAAGCAATTATAGAAGCTAGACCTTCCACCTTCTGCAACCTACAATGACCCTGGGTCCATACTCCCAGAAAGATAGAGAATGGGAAAGCTATCAGGGGAGGGGGTGGGATATGGAGATTGGGTGGTGGGAATTGTGTGGAATTGTACCCCTCCTACCCTATGGTTTTGTTAATTAATACTTTCTTAAATAAAAAAGAAAAAAAAAGAGTTGTAGCTAACCTGTTAGACAGCACAGATATGGGACATATATTTCACTACTGAAAGTTCTACTGGGTAGAACTTCTTATATAATAATGTAATTTTCAGGCCCAGGCAGAACTGAACTTGGAAGCATGAGGTTTTATGTTAAATGCATATGTCAGAGTGAAACTCTGGTTCTTGCTCTTTCTCTTCCTATATCTTGGGTTAATAAATAAATGAACTTTTTAAAAAACAAAAGCAAAAAGATAAAGAACAAAAGTAGCCTTTAATACTTAAGATACAATACACTTAAAAGAATATATACAGACTGGTTGGTTTTAAGTTGTTAAAAACACATTTTCCAATAAAAATTGTGAGTTCAGTGAGTTCCTAAGTGCCTATTTTACCTTTAATATAACTAAAATCCTTCAAATTGAGAATATTACATTGTTATAATTCCATGCACCCCTGTTTTCAAACAAAATGGGAGAACAATTACATTGCCTGAAAAATATTGCTTTCTGTGAATACCACAGTTAAGGATCAAAACGATTAATAGATAAGAAGTGTCCAACTGAATGGGGAATTTTGTGATAAGTCAATAAAGTTATTCTCAGTTTTTCCATCAACAGTAGAGGCAGGTAGCAAACTACTGTGAATTAAAATAACAGCACTGGTTTTCTGTTTCTTGAGGATATCACTGTCATTATCCTTACATTTACAAGTGTGAGGAGGAAGAGGGAGAAAAGTGAACCATTTTTTCATCAATTAAATAAACAGAACCAGAAAAAGAGAAGGTTTAAAGAGGCTTAAAACTTGTTTTGTGTTAACACTTCGGATGAATTGTTTCATTGAAAGTGCTTACAGGGACAAGTGAGAAATTAAAGTTGAAGAACAAGCTGAACTATATACAAAATGGCAGAAAAATGAAACTAAATGATGAGATTATGGGCAGACTTCAGTACACTGAAACAAGCAAAAATAATGTGATAGAACTAACATAATACTTTGCTATACAAAGTTATGTCACAGTCCAACAACAGTTGTATTAGGTGATGACAGCTGGTGAGTAAACAAATTCTCAGACCCACTCTAGCACTACTGACTAACAACCGGTGTCTCCACAAAATCTTCAAGCGATTCACAGGAATATTGAAGTTTGGTGGAGGATTACAGTTTGAATTTGACTTTCCCCCGGGATAAAGTCAGGTATAGATTGCGACATACCCGTCAACCATCTCTAAAATCTTATTTCTTATCATCTTCCTTACACTGTTGAAATTTTAAAAAGTCAGGTCCTTTACTGCTGTCCCTAGGGCTCAAAGAAGCAATGACAACTTGAGGGACAATGAAACAGGAATTAATGTATATTGTGCAGTTTCAGATAAAGATCTGTCTATCAACAGTATAGAAAGTGAGGTACATATAAGTTTGGCACCCAATAACTCTCTTATGCTAGACTTCTAAAGATAATAATACTCACCATTGGGAAAGCTGTTGAATGAACTATCCAGAACACATTACCAACATACAAATAACTATGTGAAGATAGAAGAAAAAAATCTGTGTCCTTGCTGATATTACTGAGCAATTATATCAATAAGTATGTTTGATCTTTGAAATTCTTGTGTTTGTGAGATAGCTAAATGTCTTTTTCCTAAATCACCATTCTATTCTATATAAAATCATCTCTAAGGGTAGTAGAGAACCAAAGAGAGAAAGCGAGAGTTAAAGATGAAATTGTTCATAAAGTAGCATATTCAAAACAAATTAGTCTAAGGGGATAGACAAGTAGTTGAGCACAGGATTTTAAGTCAGAGCCCCAGTTTTGATTCCTGCCATCATACACGCTGGAAACTGAGCAAACAGTGCTTTGGTTTCTCTCTACTTCTCTTGCTTTCTTGCCAGGTGCGCTTAAGCTGCTGTACGACCTGGCCCCCCTCTCTTGCTTTCTTAAGTAAATAAACCTTTAAGAAAAACTCTGGAAGAACCTAGAAAATTTAGACCTAGTGCAGATTTGACTGAACTGGTTCGTTCAGATCTCCAAAGGTTTGGGGAGTGTGTACATGTGTACATCTTTTCTCCCATAAAGAAATAAACATGGCTGACATGAGTATAATTCACTTTCAATTTCATATAGAGAGAATGCAATCCTGGGATTTAGTCATGTATTTTAGAAGCTGTTGATCTCAATAACTAATTAAAAATGACAAGCTCTGCTACTTTTATATTAACCATATTACGGTCTAACCTAATTTATTTCAGATTGTGTTGTTATTACTCATTTACTGTATCTCTGGAAACTTGCTACAATAGACTTCAGTTCATAAGGACATAAAAAAGTGACATAAAGATGTGACAGAAAGATAACAGTTTGTATGTTCTCACAACTACTCAAGATTTTAAAAATGTAACTGAAGAGTATTTCTTTCTATTTCTTACCATTGTTCCAGATCAACAAAATGTCTATTGGGTAATGAGAAAAAATTTGGTCACCCTTTATCTGTTTGGAAATGAAATTTTTATGACACTTCAGTGACACACACACTAACAGTATAAGATAGTAATGTTGCAAAGAAAAAATAATCTAGTCTAGGGGGCTGGGTGGTGGCGCACCCTGTTAGTACTCAGCACATAGTATTCAGCACAGCTACCTCTGAAGAATCTTGGTTCAAACCCCCAGGTTCCCACCTGCAGGGAGGATGCTTCACAAGTTGGGAAGCAGGTCTGCAGATATTTATATTTCTCTCTCCCTCTCTACCTCCTCCTTCCCTCTCAATTTCTCTCTATCCTATCTATTAAAAAAGGAAAAAAATGGCCACCAGGAGCAATGGCTTTGTAGTGCCAGAACTGACTCCTAGCGATAACCCTGAAGGCAAAAACAAACCATAAATGTGTTTCCTTCTTTATAAGGATAGCATTAATAAAACAAACCTTTGTATCATTATGAACTTTCACAGGCACAGTAGTTATAAACACTAAATTGATAGAAAATATTTCTGTAGCATTTACCTTTACTAAGAAAAAGTTAATATAGGCAAATTGTTTGGATATATTCACACATACATACATCAGTAAGGATATGCACATACATTGGAGATGTGAACATTGTTTCTGGCTTTAATTTTAAGGTTTTGTTTTTGTTTCAGAGTTCTTTATATGTTTGAAGGAGGATTGTAATCAATGTCTTTTCTCAAAAACTGATAATTTTATGTCAGTGTAGATTTGCAAATTTGTAATGCACTTTTTTCTTATATATAATATGTCACAACAGAAGAGCTTCATCTGATGTCACAGTAGTTCTCATGTGGTCTCAGGGTTTGAACCTAGGTCACACCTAGAGCAAGGCACATAGCTTACCTGTTGAGTTACCTCTCTAGACCCTAAACGTTGTAGTTTTAATAATATTTGAAAACACACTCGACCTTAATATAGTCATAGCAGAGTAATTCTCATTTCAGTGTGAATGTGAGTCACCTGGGGACCTTGTTGCAACGCAGATTCTGAGTAATCCTGGGACTGGGGCTGGTGCTTAGTGTGCAGCACACAGTCTCCATGGGTGCTCCTTCTGCCAGCCCTTAAGTTCTCTGAGCATCAGGTCTGTGACCTCACAGTTCACAAAGTGCTTTAACTTACACTTACATAATCTTATGTTTCTCACCTTATCAATGAGTAAGAAAAATTAAGGTTTCTGGTACTTCAGAGCCTTGTTCAAGACCATCAGTAATAAATGTGACACTCCGACCCATACAATCTGACACAAATTTAATTTCCTTTCTACTTCAAAAGAGAGCTTTATCGTGTATCCTCCCCCAAGTGAGACACCAGTCCTTTAGAGCAATTCAGGACAGATTCTACCATCCATCAGCTCATTCAGATTAAATACTATTTAATCAGCAAATGTACATCAACTGGCTTTATGGAAAAATATGGAAGGGTCATTTGGTTTTATTGCTCTAGTAAAATGTACTGTATTTTGGACTTTAGACATTAGAATATTATGCAAGAAGAAATGTCCTTTTAAATATACTGTATGCCATCTGTCTGTCAATTTTACATAAAACAAAATTTGCCTTCAAATGGATAAGGAGTGTCTTAAATACAGAATTTTTTGCCTCAGAACATATCTTCCTAGTCTAGAAAAACACAGCCTCAAGTCTTTATTCTCTTTCTCTTTGCCTTCTCCTCGTCTCCCTCTTTCTCTATCAATGCCCACAAATCCATAAAACCCTTTAAAATCTGATTGTATTCTTATGATTCAATAACTTAAAACTCAAACCCCTAGGAGACTCTGAGAACAACAGAAAATGTCATTATTTGGAATGCTGCTGGCTAGCTCATGGCATCCATATTTAAGGAAGCATCCTGCAACAATCATCTGAATGAGCATATGGCAGACCTCCGTATGCACCATTATTATTCAGTCATTGTTCATTATATCTGAATTAACAGTGACAGCACACATCATGCTTATTAGATGATGTTTCTATTCAATTCCCTAGTATCTATTAAAATCTCAGCTTTTGCAGAAAAGGATGCATGCAAACACACACACACATGCACACGCACACACACACGCACACAATGTTATGCAGAGACTTAAAGAACATATTACTTTATCTATACTATCCAATATACAGTTCTAAAATGATTTATCTTAATTAATTAATTAATTAATTAATTAATTAATTATTGCCACTACAGTTAATCACTTGAGCTCACTCACTACCTGCAGCCTGGTGGCCAGTTTTTTTTCCTTCTTTCTTTCTTTCTTTTATTTGATAGGACAGAGAGGGGAGGGGGATAAGGAGAGATAGAGTAAGAGAGACAGAGAGCTACATGTACAACTTTCTTTCCCACTCGTGAAGATCCCTGCCTCCTGCAGCTGAGGAGCAGGGTCTCTGTACATGGTAACATATGCACTGAAACAGGTGTGCCACCACCCAGCCCTGAAGAGTTTATCTTAACAAGAAACATCACCAAATTAGTACTGTAACATTATTCCTCTAATTCTGACTATAGTGTTGAGAAAAGAAAACAAATGGTTTCTTTCTCACTAATCTAAGAGCCAAACTATGCTCTTGGGGATACAGAGAGGATGAGTGGGAATGCAAAGTTACTACCCTTTTGGAAGATATTAATATACATTAATTTATAATTAATGTATATTAAATATAATTTACACCAGCATTACCAATACCTGAATCTACACATCTGCCATTTTTTTATAGTTACAGCATCAAAGGAAATGAAATAAGGACAAACAGAGACCTATTTAAAACCAATGGCTTTGTCACGTCAAATATTGTTCAGCTGATATGATTCAGAGTGGCTGTGAAAAATTAACTGCAAGAGAATCACACAAAGTTGTCTGGCCTAAGGTCTTAGTCTAATGCATTATTTCAAATCAGGCAAATAAAAGGCTTTTCAATGGGCTGTTCTGAGCTCTTATGCCATACTGTCACCCATTAAATCACTCATCCCACATAATAGCCATTTTCTTAGGATATAGTCAACATGGGTATTGCTAAAAGTAGGCTCCAGCATCTCCTTTGGTGTGTCTGTGTGTTAAAAGCTTCAGTTTTCTTGTAAAGTTTTAAGTTACCCACTACTGCAACAACAGCTGTCATCAGTACTGGGGATTTCATTACCATTTGGAGTCTTGTCCCCTCTGCCACTTTGATTTCATTAGGAGGAAAAAAAATCTTACAGATCTAATACTTGTGTTTGAATGTTCCATTAAAATTTAAAAAAAAAACTGAAGATGTGCAAGGTTATATCTACTTGAAACTATCAGAACAAAATGTGATAACGACATTTAAATTTAGTGGTATTTTTGATTTCTGAATGAAGACAGGTAAAATAATACAGGGACTAACAACAAGGAAAGGGAAGCCATATGTACATATACCCCTAATTTAGCAATAACACGATGTGCTCACTTCATTTAGTTTTCATTAAGTCTAAGTGAATCCTGATTTCAGGAGTGATTATTCTTTATTGAAAACAGAATTACGAAAGTTTTCCTCAGCAGAATAACTGAGGCAAAGATTTGATTGTAGCCTCAAGACTCAAGATTCACTTACTAAGTACATTTTGTTTAAATTAAAGTAGTATACAATCTATTCAAAATTCAGGTTCATTTATGAATAAATGATTATCCCCTTCTAGGAACAATAACAATAATGATAACACCTTGCATGTTAACATCGTTGATATTCTGCAAGCACTCTCCCTAGCACAGGAGACACAGGCAAAACTTGAAAATTATTCAATGGTGAAATTCCCCACCACAGATATTAAAATCCTGATCTTCAGTATCTCAAAATATGACTTTATGTGGAAAGGGTTTAGTTGTTGTTGTTGTTGTTGTTGTTGTTTTACAGTTGTAATCAAGTTAAAATGAGGTCTTTAAGGTAGGCTCTAAGTCAATATCACAGCATCCCTGTTACAAAGAAGAATCTCCCTGCACGCTTCTCTAGATCCATACCATTTGATACTGCCATCAGTTGAGGTCCACCAAACAATGCAACCAGTACCACCTTGACATGTCTCACTTCGGATTCTGTCCAGAGACACCAGGTGTGGAATGTCAGCCCTCAGCATCAGCACTCTAGTGAGACCTTTCCTAGCTAACAGTTCCATATCAGGTGGTGTACCTGCTAACAAAGCCACAGAACCTAAATATAGATCATGTACTCACTCACAAGTTAGGGGGAATATACACCTTAAAGCAAAAGTTCACAATATTTGCAGGAACCCAAAAGAGCAAACAAGTAGAAAGATTAAAAAAAAAAAAAAGACACCATAAAATGATACTTGTATACCTTTCCCATAATTGGGAGCTACTCTCTGTCCTCAACCAACTTTCTGTCCTACTTCCTCTGAAACCATCTCCCCAGACAGTGCCTTTAGCCCACCTACATGTTAGCCCTCAGGCTCAGGCAAAAATTAATAAAGATGTAGACCCCCTGAAATCTACCTAAAATAGATCTACTAGCTTTTTCCAAAATGGAGATCCCCCAACTCAGCTGCTATATTCTTACTTTTAAGTTCCTGACTATTAAACAATTTGTTCTGCTTTATATCTTAATGTTTTTTCAGACACCAAGTTGCCGATGCTACCATGAAGCCAACATGACTTTCCCAGGCAGAGGACCTCAGCAATGTGCCCTGGGCCCCCACCTCTCCTAAGCCCTGCCTTACTAGGGAAAGATAGAAACAGGCGGGGGGTATGGATCCACCTGCCAAGGCCCATGTTCGTTGGAGAAGCAATTACAGAAGCCAGACCTTCCACCTTCTGCACCTCATAATGATCCTGGGTCCATACTCCCAGAGGGATAAAGAATAGGAAAGCTTTCAGGGCTGGGTGGTGGCACACCTGGTTGAGCTCACAGTACAATGCTAAAGGACCCGGTTCAAACCCCCCAGTCCCCACATGCAGGGGGAAAGCTTCAGCAGTGGTAAAGCAGAGCTGCAGATGTCTCTCTATCTCTCTTCCTCTCTATCTCCTCCTTCCTTCTCAATTTTGAGCTGTTTCTATCCAATAAATAAATAAATATAATAAAAACATCTTTTACAAAAATAGGAAAGCTTTCAAGGGAGGAGATGGGATATGGAACTTTGGTAGTGGGAACTGTGTGGAATTGTATCCCTCTTGTCCTATGGTCTTGTTATTTTTTATGTTATAAATAAATTAATAAAGAAAGGAGAGATTTTGAGACAACAAAAAGGAGATAATGTGAGGAGACGCAGGGAAACGACAGTCATCTACATTTCAAGGGACACCTCAGCTGTGAAGACTAGGTTGTTTCTGCTATCTAAAGTCAAACTTTTTTTTTCTTTATTTATAATAAGGAAACACAGACAAAACCATAGGATAAGAGGGGTACAACTCCACACAATTCCCACCACCAGAACTCCGAAACCCATCCCCTCCCTTGATAGCTTTCCTATTTTTTAACCCTCTGGGAGTATGGACCCAAGGTCATCTCCTTTTTTCTTTTTTTCTTAGTGATACTTCTCATGGAGTGTGACCATATGGAGACTGACTATTCTGTGTTTAAGAGGAATGAAGTAGGAGACTGGGCAGTAGTACAGGGATTAAGCGCACATGGTGCAAAGGCAAGGACCAGCATAAGGATCCCGGTTCAAGCTCCTGGCTCTCCACCTGCAGGGGGGTCACTTCACAGATGGTGAAGCAGGTCTGCAGGTGTCTGTCTTTCCCTCCCCCTTTCTGTCTTCCCCTCCTCTCTCCATTTCTCTCTGTCCTATCCAACAACAACAACAGTAATGACAATAATAATAATAATAATAACAACAACAACAAGGGTAACGACAAGGGACAACAAAATGGGGAAAATGGCCTCTAGGTGCAGTGGATTCATAGTGCAGGCACCAAGCCCTAGAGATAACCCTGAAGGCAAAAAAAAAAAAAAGAAAAAAAAAAGGAATGAACTATGTAAACTATGACTATAAAGTTCTGGAACTTGAAAAATGACAATGATCGTTCAATTAACATAATTGTATATTCCTATGGAAAGTTTTCATAAACAAGCTCCTTCTTTCAGGGAAGGGGATACATGTGTAGTTTCACTGCATAAATATACTGGCTAATTCTACATATAGTCATTAAATACTTATTGTGTAGACATTATTACACTGGACTTTAGACATAGGATCATCTGTACACAATACAACAGAGATAATACTGGAACTCTAGAATGACAGGCTTCTCTGACACTCTTTCTCAGTAAAGCTGTAGAACAGAAGGGCCCCCACACCAGTGCCCCTGAAGCTTGGGCTAAGAATTTTACTGTAATCAAAGAATGTGGCATATTCTCCTTAAAAATGAAATGATCATTTTGAGATGATTGACAAGGATAACTAAGTTATCATTGTGTAGTCAATTGATTACTAAATCAAATGATGACAGGGACGATTATCATCATTGCAATATCTAGCATTTGCATGACAGTTATCACAAGGCTAATATTTTATCAAATATGCCCTTCACTGAGCTTTACAACTACCCCAGTGCATAGATACAACAATGACCGCAGTTTATACGTGGAAACTAATGCACAGAGAAACAAATAATGTATAACACAGGTCACAAAAGTAATAAAATGTGAGATCAGCGCTCCAAACTACGAATGACTGTTTATAGAACAGAACAGTCCCATGGTACACATCCTATCCCCCAACCCAATTAAACTTTGGGTAAAAATTCACCTTCACATATCATAGGATAACATCTTTGATTCACGTTATAAAAATCCCCCTTTTATTGGCTTACTTTCTCACAATCTCTAAATATAAAATATTAACAGCATGGGACTAGTCAGTGCTTGAATCTAGGTACATCTGCTTGAATGCACACATTATTATCCATAAGGACCTAGGTTCAAGACCCTGCACATCGCCTGCAGGGGGAGAAACTTCACAAGTGGTGAAGCAGTGCTGCAGGTATCTTTCGCTCTCTTTCTCTCTCTGTCTCTGCTCCCCTCTTAAATTCTGTCCTATCAAATTAAAAAAATAATATCCATAAATAAATGTGAACAGAATTACAAGAAAAAATAAACAATGAAAACTATAGAGCAGGGTTTGTAGTTACTTAGAATGTGAATTTCATCTTCTGAATAAGTCAATGCAGAAAACAAGTTAGCATTTCCATAAGAGGAACCATCTGAATAAAGGAAATAACAGATGTTATACAACAAATTAAAAAATCCAATTATAATACATAAATACATGAAGTTAGGATATATATATGTATATATATATTTACCTCCAGGGTTATTGCTGGTACTCAGAGTCTGCACTATGAATTCATTGCTCCTGGGGTCTATTTTTCCTTTTATTGCCCTTGCTGTTGTTATTACTGTTGTCATTGTTATTAGATAGGACAGAGGGAAATTGAGAGAGAAGGGGAAGACAGAGAGGGGGAGAGAAAGATAGACACTCACAGACCTGTTTCACAGCCTGTGAAGCAACCCCCCTGCAGGTGGGGAGTGGCTGGCTCAAACCGGGATCCTTAAGCTGGACCTTAAGCTTCACACCATGTGCGCTTAACCTGTTGTGCCAGCGCCTGACCCCCAATAGCTTATTTCTACCCTCAACAATTATCTTTCCAGCATGTGGCTGAAGTGGGCCATAGGAATGCAGAGAAGGGGCAGAGCCTCCTAAATAACAGGGCATCTAGGATGGGGTGGCAGACTCAGAGGACTTGCAGGAATTTTCCAATGAGTGATAAGAAGATGGTTCAGACTTGATACAAACCAGATACAATATCTCTGGCTTTTCTGTCAAGAGTACAGAACACTAGTATGAGAGAAAATCACCCTGAGAAATTAGGTGCAATAACCTAAAATGGCTGCTGCCTGGCAAGAAGCTTCTTTGAGTCGCCCAGTCTGATGTTAAAAACTGAGCAGACATGTAGGTGATGTAGTGAGTAAGATGAACTCTTAAGTAGCAGGTCCTGAGTTTGATTCCTGGCATCACACGTTCCACTTCTCTCTATTTCATAAATACATACGTTTTTTAAAAATGAAACAAAAAACTTTTATCTTCCCAAATATAGTCTTGTCAACTACAGAATTTCTATCAAATCTATCAACAAATGTCCCAAAAGGGAGACGGTGGGTATGATATGGAAAAAAAAGAGCAAACTAAGGGACTATCCTTAATTCTCTTACAGAAATACAAATGTTAGCCCAAATTATTTAAAAGTGATAACAATAACAGGTGGAAGTCCTGTGGCTACAAATGCTTTATATGTTAATTGGGAATATCACTAGTATATGCAGAAAAGATTCTTTTCTGTCTTTATATTATTTTTCTGTGTAAGGTCTAAGATGCTTATTAGTTCAAGTAGTTTGAAACTTTGTTTAGAGGATTCAGTGATACTACAATGGTCCCCCTCCACTTCACATTTCTACTTTAATGGCTTCACTCTTACTGTGGGTTTTCAAACTATACACCCCTGTATTACAATTACAATTAAAGTGACTGCATGGATTCAAGCACACCTTTAACAAGAGCTGCAGTCGCTCCACCATTCCTTGTGTGTGTTTGAAATCAGGTGTGGGGAAACCAAGCCAATTAGAGTGCTGCTTTCATACACGTTACTACATCCCTATGCATCAGAAGTAGCTTTGCTCTTGAAAGTGTCTGCGATTTCTGAGAATCTTCCTAAGCCCCCTGATGGCTCCTACACGTGCTGCTTCTTCTAAGCCTTCTGATGATGAAACTAAGCACCAGCAGATGTTGACCATACAGGAGAAGGTGAAACTCTTGGATATGAACAAAGGTGTCAAAAGAATTGTGGAGGTTGCCTGAAATTATGACTTGAATGAGTCTACCATTCACTCCATTCGTAAAGATGAAAAGAACATCCATGCAATGGCTACTGTCTCTTTTAACAAGGAAGCAAAGCTAAAGGAGTGTTGTTTCATATCTAGAGGGTTCTAATAATGTTACAAAAAACATATTTAGAAGATCGCAAACAGGTTTTCTATGCTCTAACTATGAAAATATTCAATTTGTAAAGAATCCTACTTTGAGGAAATTCACTTATCCTGGTAGAATCTGGAACTGATTAACCACGATAAACAAGGGAAGGGAGAAGGGAGAGCTGTATAGTGTATGCTTTTAAATGCTTGGCCACAAGTTGACTCTGTATCTTCTTCTAGCGTTTGCCGACTCTGTATCTCATCAGACATAAAGTTCATTTGGTCAATAAACCTATCCAGGGACTTTCACGTGTGTCACATGCCAATGTACTATCATGTACATCCCCATAATCTTACTCCCTTGTTTCCTTACAATTAGGCCTAAGCCACCTCAATAAGGTCTGTTCCATGGTATTTAACTTTAACACACTACCTTGAAAACTACCTTGAAAAAGGCTTTGTCTTCCCTTAAACAATCTTCTCCTTCAGTAGTTACTCTGAGAGTTATTTGTTCCATAAGACATAGCCTCACTATGAAAAAATTCTAGGTCCTTGAGTTATCATTTGAAATAGAGCTACTGTGGAAAGTTGATGTTATCTATACAATATTATACTGTGTGACATAATATTTTACTATGCTTAAAGACAACATTTTAGGACTTGGTTTTTCTACTCTCTTTTCTTAAAATATTTTTTAATTTTATTTGTTTATTGGATAGAGACTCCCAGAAATTGAGAGTAAGGGGGATGTAGAAAGGGTAAAAGAGAAACACTTGCAGCACTGCTTCACCACTTGTGAAGCTTTTCCCCTGCAGGCAGAGACCAGGTGTTTGAACCCGTGTCCTTGTGCATTGTAACATATGCACTCAACCAGGTGCACCATCACCCAGCCCCGGGGATGCCACCGCCTGTTGCGCCACCTGTCTTCTCTCTGAAAAATTATACTCACATGGTTAACTTTCATTTGAGCTTATTCATAGCTCATTAGTACAGTTGTTGTTGTTGTTGTTGTTGTTTTGTTTGTTTGTTTTTCCAATTGGGAGACTTGTGTCAAATAAAGAATTTTGTTCAGGACCAGTTTCTATTGACTACATCATATATTATGCTTTACAAAATTCTGTTGCAAAAGTGACATCTTTAGTAATACACAGTGGAAACTCTGATTTTCCCTTCTCTATCATTGCAGTTGCTGTGACTGTTTCTTCAGTGACTTCCTTAAACTAATTCTGTAAAATTAATATTCCTCACCATTTATTTCTATATGAAGTCTCTATCTGGTAAATGTAGTGGTTACTTAATATCAGGAGAATTTTGATCTTAAAATTCTTAAATTATTGTTTGCTAGCTTTTCCTAAGGGAATCTCTGTCAATATGAGGTACTTAACAGTCAGAAAAAACACTGTGTATTCTGTCTTAGCTTTCACTTGCAACTTTCACAAAAACAGAATGGGCCAGGTTTAGATGTTAGGGCCATACTAGCTAGCTACTTCGTA
Source organism: Erinaceus europaeus (assembly GCF_950295315.1). Classification (NCBI taxonomy): domain Eukaryota; kingdom Metazoa; phylum Chordata; class Mammalia; order Eulipotyphla; family Erinaceidae; genus Erinaceus; species Erinaceus europaeus. Next base: position 18,159,304 of record NC_080182.1, on the reverse strand, counting down.
GATATGAACATAGCCATAGGTTAGTACATAGTCTTACGACCTTTGTGACCATCCAGATTTCTGGGAAAATATGGCTTTAAAACACTGACAGTAGACATTCTGATCCTTGGTATTTTCATTTGAGTTTCTGGTGGTGTTGTTTGCTCCATAACAGTAAGCAACCGTAGTACTAAACAATATCATTTATTTTATTTTGTATTTACAGGTAACTGTGAAAGGTGGTCACATAAAAACATACGTACAAGTCCTGATTACAAATTTTTCTGATCAAAAGGTAACTGTAGAAATCGTTAATTAAAAATATGTTGACTTGGTATATGATATAATCCATATGACAATAAAAGTGTCAAAGATGGTTGAAACATGGTGCTATATGAGGGCAGGTTTTTACTATTGTTATTAAATTTGTATTAACCTGCCTACTGTAAACTAGGTATTAATTCTAACATGTATAGTAAAAACTAAGAAAATAATACACAAATTTAATGATAGAAGCAACCAGGGAAATTAATGGTAGACAAGAAAAATCTAACCCCCCCCAAAACTAGCAAAAATAGAAATTTAAATTTAAAAAGGCATAAAAAAGAAATCACATAGCAAAATGGAAAATTAATCTATTATGTCTATATCACACACATATATATTCTCTTCTTTTTTTAAAGTCAGAACCTCTCACACCTGCCACTTTACTGCATCGAGACTGAATTTTCATTCACACAGAACACACACACACACACACACACACACACACACACACACACACACACACACACACACACACACAGCGGGGTGGGGGCGGGGACAGAGCCATCATATAAAAGATAAAAACTAAGAACATTAGAGCTTTCCTCAATGTCTTAGTTATTTTTTGTGGTGCCAGGGCTCAAGCATGGGCCACACATGTGGCAAGGAACTGCACTACATAATAAACTATTTTTCTGGATACTACACAAATTTTTTCAAAGGAGAAAACATGAGTGACTATATGCTAACCAAAGCCACAATGGATTATCACTAGTATCCAATAGATTACATAAAATCTCAACGAAAGTTCTGACAACAGTTAAGTGTTGATGTAGAAAAACTACATTTTTAATACGTCACTTGTGGAGATATACAGTGGTTCTGCTGCTTTGTAAACCAGTGCAGAAGTTCCTCAAAAATAAAGCTAATTCACTGAAGATGTCTATAAAATTTATGTGAAAAACAATGCTGCCAATATTTTCCTCTCAGTGAATTTTCGGGCTAACATCCAAATCATTGATCCTTTCGGAGTTTACTTTGGTGTGTGGTGAAATGTAGTGGTTCAGTTTCATTCTTCTGCACATTCAACCCAATTTTCACAGCACGATTTGTTGAGAGACTACTTTCTTCATTTAATAGTTTGGAACCCCCCCCTTGTCAAAAATTAATGTCCATAGCCGTGGGGCTTACTTCTGTATTTTCAATCCTATTATACTAGCCACTGGCCATTTTTGATCTAGTACCAGGCAGTTTTAATTACAATATCTCTGTAATATAGTTTGAAATATGGAAGTGTGATGCCTCCAGTTCTATTTCTTTTTCTCAAGACTGTTTTTGCAATTCTAGGTATTTTCTGGTTCCAGATAAACTTCTGTACCTTTTGTCCTATTCTCTTTTTTAAAAAATGGTGGGACCTTGATGGGGATTGCATTAAATCTGGACATGACAGTGGTTAGAATATTAATTTGGGGGGCTGGGTGGTGGCGCACCTGGTTGAGCGCAAATGTTATAATACGCAAAGACCTGGGTTCGAGCCCCCAGTCCCCACCTGCAGGGGGAAAGCTTCACAAATGGTGACGCAGTGCTGCAGGTGTCTCTCTGTCTCTCACCCTCTCTATCCCCCCCCCTTCCTTCTCGATTTCTGTCTCTATCCAATCAATTAATAGATATTAAAATTTTTTAAATATTAATTTTGATTGTGTTAAGTTTTCCCATCTATGAACATGGAGTATCTTTCCACTTCTTTGTATCTTTTTCTATTTCTTTTAATAGTGACCCATAATTTTCAGTATACAAGTCTTTCACTTCTTTTGTTAGACTTATTCCTATTTATTTGTTAGACTTATTCTTTTTTTTTTTTTTTCTGCTATAGTGAATGGGACTGATTTCTGGATTCCTTTTTCTTCTGACTGAGTGTTTGCATAAAATAATGCTATTGAATTTTGTATGTTACTTTTGTATCCTGACACATTACTATATTGGCTAATAATTTACAGGAGCTTTCTGCTAGATTCTTTAGAGTTTTCTATGTATACTATCATGTCATCCACAAATAGTGACAGTTTGACTTCTCTTCCCATCTATTCACTTTAATTTCTTTCTCTTGCCAGATTGCTCTGGTGAGAACTTCCAATACTATGTTGAGTGATAATGGTGATAGTGAGCAGCCCTGTCTCGTACCTGATCTGAGTGGAAATGCTGCCAGTTTCATTGAGTATGATGTTGGCTGTAGGTTTGCTTTATATGGAATCCCTTAGGTTAAGGAATCTCACATGTATTCCCATTTTTGTAGTGTTTTGACCATGAAGAATTCTCGCAAAGGCTTTCTATGAATCTATTGAAATAATCATGTGTTTTTTTTATTGATATGGTGAATCACATTTATTGATTTACATATATTGAAAAGGCCTTGCTTGCATCCCTGGGATAAATTTCAAGTGGTCATGATGTACAATCTTTTTAACATAGTGCTATATCCAGTATGCTAGAATTCTGTTCAATATAATGAACTACGTTCATTAGAAATATTGGTCTGTACTTTTCTTTGTTGTTGTGTACCTGTTTGCTTTTGGTATCAGGATGATGCTAGCTTCATAGGAGGTAGAAATCCAGTTGTGGGGGATGGGCAGTGGCACACCAAGTTAAGAACACACACTGTAAAAGTGCAAGGACCCAACAAGGATCTTGGTCGAAGTCCCCAGATCCCCACCTGTGTGGGGAAGGGGAGTCACTTAACAATCTGTGAAGGAAGCAGGTCTGCATATGTCTACCTTTCTCTCTCCCTCACTATCTCCCCCATCTCTCTCAATTTGTCTCTGTCCTATCCCCCTCCCCCAAAATTGAAAAAATGGCCACAGGAGCAGTGGATTCACAGTGCAGGCACTAAGACCCACCGATAACACTGAAGACAGAAAGAAAAGAAAAAAAAAAAAAAAAGGAAACTCAATTGCAAAGAAGTCTAAAACAAAAATAAGTCCATGGGGCTACATTAAATTTAAAAATATTTTGCACAGTAAAAGAAACCACCACCCAAACAAAGGAACTCCTTTTTTACAAAATGGAAGAAGATATATACCATATATCAGACAAAAAGCTAATAACCAATATATCACCAAACTCAGTAACAACAACAACAACAAAATGATCCCATCCATAAATGGGGAGAGAATATGAACAGAATATTCACAACATAAGAAATCCAAAAGGCCAACACACATATGAAAAAATGCTCCAGTTACATGATTGTCAGAGAAATGCAAATAAAGACAACAATGAGATACCACTTCGCTCCTGTGAGAATGTCATACATCAGACAAGGTAGCAGCAACAAATTCAGCAGAGGCTGTGAGGAGAAAGGAGCATCCTTCACTGCTGGTGGGGATAAAATTTGGTCCAATCCATATGGAGAGTAGTCTGGGGAACTCTCAGAAGACTACAAATGAACCTATCTTATGACCCAGAAATTCTTCTCCTTGGGATATATCCTAAGGAGTCAAAAACATCCATCCAAAAAGATCTGTGTATAGTTATGTATATAGCAACACAATTTATAATATCCAAAACCTGGAAGCAACACAGGTGTCCAAAAACAGATGAGTGGCTAAGAAGGTGTGCTATGTATACTCAATGAAATATTACTCAGCTGTTAAAAATGACAAACTAGTCTTCTTCACCTCATTTTAGATAGAGCTTGAAGGAATCATGGTAAGTGAAACAAACCAGAAAGAGAAGGATAAATGTGGACTTAGCTCACTCACAGATAGAAGTTGAGAAATAAGATTAGAAGGGAAAACACAAAGCAGAATTTGGACTGCGTTTGATGTATTCTACCAAAGTAAAAGACTTTGTGAAGTGTGGTGGTATTTCAGGGCCTGATGTATGATGGTGGAGTAGGACCTACGAAGGGGGTTAGAGTGTTTTGCATGAAACTAAGAAATTATATAACAATATATAACATGTACTGTTGTATGCTTTACATTGGGTTGTTCTAGCTCTCCCCCTGCCAAGAAAACTGGATCAGTCCTGCTAGTTTCGCGGGCCCGCTTGGCCCCGCCCCAAGGAACCCCGAGAGAGTTCCAGAGTTGCAGAGTTAGAGAGTGCTTGGTGCCACTGAGGGGGTAAGAGGCAGCAGAGTTCTGTTTGGTGATTAGTTTGGGTTAGCTTATGAATTGTTGTTCCTGAATAAAGAAATATAGCTTTCCTGCCCAGCCGTATGTCTCTGGTCGTCTCTGTTACCCGCCTGTGAAGCTAGCCTGGCCAGCTAGAGCATCTGAATTTTAACAACAAATAGCACCCACGTGGACCTGACCTGAACATCTCTCAGGTAAGTGAAGACAATTTGGCTACCTATGTACTATGGCCTTCTCTTCTGCTTGTAAAGAGATCTCCTAAGGCCTCTGCTCTTTCTTCACGAGACTGTTTTTCTGTTTCTGGAACAATTATCTCTGGACCACTCTGTGGTTTCCACTCGCTTAGGCGCACTCAAAACAGCCAGAGGAGTTGGGAAGAGCCAGCGGACAAGAGGCAAGGCGCGGAGCTGCCTTTTCCACCTGGTGGAACAGCCAGCCAGCCGGCTACGCCCAGACAACCCCGCGCACCATGCCCACAGCCCCATAGCCCCGCAGCCCGCAGGAGGCTGACGCCAGCACGCAGGAGCCCGACACCAGCACGCAGGAGCCCGATGCCACCACACAGGAGCCCGATGCCAACACGCTGGAGCCCGATGCCAACATGCAGGAGCCCGATGTCACCACACAGGAGCCCAATGCCAGCATGCAGGCCAGCCCACAGGAGCCGGCTCTCCACCGCGTGGCGCAGGGCACTGGACATGTGATCCCTCCATGCTGCTGGGCCACTGTGAGCAGGGCAGCAGACATGGCAGGGCCATGGGGCAGGGCCACGGCGGCCTATCATGGCTGCCACCCCTGGGCACCTCGGCCCACGCCTTCTACAACGCTGGCCTGCCCGCCCTCATGCTATGAATTCTGGAATGATTCCGGATCTCCTGGACCTCCGGGCTCCCTGCCGAAACTGGGCACATGAGATCTCCAGCTGCCGGTCCGGTCTGAAAGCAGACAAGCTGGAGTATGCAGAGATTTGTACAGAGATCACAACCTGCAATTCCTAGAAGTGAAGCTGCCCAAGAGACCACCACTGGACAACGCACCCCCCCAACAACTAAGACAGTACATATCTAAATTTGTGTTTAAAATGACATGTCTTCGTAACAAAGGTTTCTCTCCTTATGCATTAATGACCATGTTTATGTGTATGTTTAAAGTTTGGTAAACAGTAACTTTAAGGCTAAATTCTTACTAGTCAAAGTTAAATGAAAAAGGTTTTCAATGTAATTCTCATAAAGATAAAATTAACTTACATTTAAAGTCTGAGGTAAAAATTAGTTAACAATCAATATATTTTAACTAAGTTGGTCTAAACAAAAGGTTAAATAGACTTGTTGATATGTAAAACTCTCCATTACCTTCTCTATTAGAAATGGTAGATCGCACAATGGCTATGTTAATTATTCTCATGCCTGAGGTTTCCTTTCCTGCGCACACCTAGGGTGTGTCTCCATCTTGAATGGGTGTATCAAAAGGTTAAAAAGACATTGTTGATATGTAAAAGTCTCAAATTCCTTCTCTATTAGAAATTTTAGATTGTGCTGTGGTTATGCTAATAACAAGTTTTGTTTCATAGTAAGTAAATTGCAGCCAGCTGCCTTTGGGACTCTAGGCCATTCCCCCATGCAAATGCCTGTCGAGGCAAGTACGCCCCCCAGAGGCAAGAAATGTTTCTTTTTAAGCTGATAAAGTTTTGCCCACAGAGGCAAAAAATGGCCGGCCCCCTCAGGCCTTCCCTTGGCAGCACACTGGTTCTTGTTACTTGCTTACATGTTTCTCCATGTTTGTGTCAGTTCCTTTTTTTAAAAATGCCTGTACGATATAGGTTTCTGTTCACCCCACACCCTTGATACTGTAGTCATTTAGTTAAAAAGAAAAGGGGGAATTGTTATATGCTTTACATTGGGTTGTTCTAGCTCTCCCCCTGCCAAGAAAATTGGATCAGCCCTGCTAGTTTCGCGGGCCCGCTTGGCCCCGCCCCAAGGAACCCCGAGAGAGTTCCAGAGTTGCAGAGTTAGAGAGTGCTTGGCGCTGCTGCGGGGGTAAGAGGCAGCAGAGTTCTGTTTGGTGATTAGTTTAGGTTAGTTTATGAATTGTTGTTCCTGAATAAAGAAATATAGCTTCTCTGCCCAGCTGTATGTCTCTGGTCATCTGTTACCCGCCCGTGAAGCTAGCCCGGCCAGCTAGAGCATCCGAATTTTAACAACAATGTACCAACAATTCTATTTCCTGTAAATCTTCTCAGAAAAAATATTCACAGGATGAATAAAAACAAATTAATCTTCTCAGAAAAATTAAAAACAAAGAAAGCTAAACCATAGGCCCAACATGCCACTCCTAATGTATACTCAGGATACTTAAAAACCATTTGTGTAAGTAACTGTAACTCAACGACGTATAACCACATAACACTGAACAGGTAGACCATCAAAGAAGATGTAGAGATGGCAGATCAATATACAAGAACATGATAAACATCAGTTAGTATTACGAAATGATAAACTAGAAAAATAGACTTTGTTGAAGAAATTTTCTGATCCTAGACTTTCTGGTGTTTATTATTAGACTGTTTGCCGGGCTAGCTTCGCGGGCAGGAGACAGACGACCAGGGACTCATGGCTAAGCTGGGAAACAGTATCTTTTTATTCATGTGGAACGCAGTGCAATCTAAGATAAGTGATCCCTAATCACAATCCTGTCCTTATATATATACTTGCCAAGTAGGGTGGAAACAGGATGTGACATAGAGAGGGTGGAGTGAAAAAAGACTGGTGCAAATTAGGGTGTACTAGGAGAGCGGGCAGAGCAAAAAGACATCATGAACCAGTGGGGATTAAACCAATGGCCTACAGGCAGGGCAGTGCTTAGTTAACTGTGGTTATGTATATAGAATACAGTGATAAGCAGGGGGGATTAAACCAATGAAACAGAAGGGATTTTAGAAGCCGAATTTAGAAGCATACCAACAATTGTTATCTTTGACTCTATGCTACCTACATTGTCTGTTGTTTGTCTGCCAGGTACATTCCTTTTGAGTAAAAAGTACCATGAGGCCTGTTTATTTCAGGCTATTTCCCTCATTACAAAACCCTGCTCTAAGGCAAGTCTGCTATATGTCAAAGATTACTGCCCACAGGCATATAGAGGCAATGCCAACATTGCAATTACCCATAACTGTGATGTTTGGGTTATGCTCTGAGGTTTTGGTGATTGTGCATGAGATAACTGGAATATACTCAATATTTTCTTTCTTGTTTAGTTTTTTTTTAATTAATTAATTTGCTTTTGTTGCCCTTGTTTTATTGTTGTATTTACTATTGATGTTGTCATTGTTGGATAAGACAGAGCTAAATGGAGAGAGAAGGGGAAGACAGAGAGGGGGAGGGAAAGATAGACACCTGCAGACCTGCTTCCCCGCTTGTGAAGTGACCCCCCTGCAGTTGGGGAGCCAGGGGCCTGAACTGGGATCCTTACACTTTGCACCATGTGTGCTTAACCCTCTGTGCTACTACCTGAGTCCCTATACTCAATATCTTATGGCATCAAAGAAATGTACCTGATGTAATGACATTCAGACAATGGCAGTTTTAAACATCCTTACCCTTGCATCTCCATATCTGGCATCCAACATGGGGCAGAAATCCACAACCCTGAGATTAAGAGTCTGATCAGATTTCATTCTACTTCTATTACATAACAAAAAGATATATAACAAGCAATAAGAACTGTTGTTCTTTGCTGGGAGGAATGCAAAAAAAAAAAAAAAAAATGGCAGAGTCATTCTGAAAGAGCCTGGTGATTTCTTCCAAAGCAAAACTTAATTTTACCACACAATACAGCAGTCACACTTATAGTTATTTACCCAAATCAAGGAAAGATCTATATCTACACATTTATAGCAGCTTTGCTCATAAAACCCCCCAAATTGGAACTCGCCATGATGTGTTTAAATAGATAAACTATGGTACATCAATAAAATGAGATATTATGCAGCGATAAAAGGAAATGAGCTACTGAGCTGTGAAAAGACGTGGGGGAGCTTTAAATTCATATTGCTACGTGGAAGAAACCTAATGAAGACTTTATGGTTCTAACACTGTGGAGAAGACAAAAGCATAGCGGTTGTTAAAATATCATGGGTTGAGAGGTTGAGAGAAAGGAAAGAAGGGAAATGAAAGGAGAGAGGTAGGTAAAACACAGGAAGATTTTACAGCAGTAAAAATTATTATTCTGTAATGTAGTGTGAAGGTTGATAAATGATATTATTCAATTAGCAAGTTCAGAGAATGTGCAAGACAAGAAAATGAGTTACCTTGATGCGAGTTAGGACCATAATTAAAAACAATGCTTCAATATTGGTTCATCAAATGTAACTGTTTACATTTAGATATTTGTCATACCCAAAGAAAGAGGGCATACAGTAACTGTTTCTGTTCTCCTAGAGCACAGGGTTCAGGGAAAATTCAGCACTGCCAGTTGTCACATAATCAATGAACATTAGTGAATGTCTATTTATATAGTTCTTCTGACACTAACTCTCTAAGACCATCTCCCCTCCCCTTACCCCCCGCACTGTCTTCTGGTAGAGGAGAGGGAGTATAAAGGAGCTCTCTGTACTCCTAGTTCAGTTTTCCTATTTGCTTAAAAAAATAGTCTACTGTTTTAAGTGCACACAATATTTCTAGACCAATTTGCATATGAATGTTACTAATAACTTAAAAGTTAGAAACCAGTGAAATCCCCATCAGCTGATGAGAAGATAAGAAAAATGTGGCATACTCATATGATGAATGTGGATGCACTGTGCATATGCACTGTGGAAAATCCCTATGACTGGCCCATCAGTAGTAAAGGTAAATGCTACAACATGATGGTCGTAGAAAAATATATGCTAAGTAAAAGAAGCCAGAGATACATAAGGGCATATGTTAGACAGGTAAACAGTGTTACAAAATTCCATTAACATGAAATTTACTAATTGGAGTGTATATAAGAAGAGAGAGTAATAGTGATTTTTAAGGGGCTGGGAGGCATGTAGAATGAGAATAATTAATTAGGTAATTAATTAATGGGAATAAGATTTCTTTGGAGACAATAAAAATCAATTAAATATTTGATGGCTAAATAACTGTGAGTATGCTGAAATCATATTGCTCACTTTAAAATGGCAAATTCATAGCAAGTGAAGTATGTATTTTCAAAGTAAAGTATTAAGTTATCTTGTCGTGGAAGTTTAAGAAGGAGAAAATGCATTTAGATAGCAGCAGTTCTCCAAATTCTAAAATACTCATTGTGCTCACTCATCTGTCTATACAATTGAAAATGATTTTCAGCGTGAAAACTAAGACCACATATTTTCTCATCATCAGTGATGACATTGCTTCTTCCAGTTCTACCCACCAATCGAGATATGAAATAGTTTAGATCAAATGCATTGCCTTCCTACATGGATGGCAACCATATTTTTAGTTATTATTTGGTTTTCATTTTTTCATTCTCCAAATTAGCTTTATTAGTTATTGTCTTGTAGGCGACACTGAATCACAGCTCACTTCTGCCAAGATAAATAAATTGATAAGACATTAGATATACTTGTTTCTTAGTTCTGTGTTAAAATTTAGAAAAAGAGTAAGGATAAAGCATGGGATTCGGAGAATAACTGATGTCAATAAATTGCCTATTATCTGTTAACATGGACTTTCAAATGTCTTACAAGTAAAATTTATATTTGCAAAATATATCATATCAATGCAAACTGGAACAGTGAGCACTGAACTACTGTAAGAAAGAAATATACACACATATACACGCATTATTATTATTATTATTATTTTGAGGGGAAAGAGACATCTAGAGGGGAGGGGAGATAAAAAGGGAGAATAAGAGAGACAAGTACAGTACTGCTTCAGAGCTTGTGAAGCTGCTTCCTTCTGGTGAGGAACAGGGTCGTGAAGCCAAGTCCTTGTGCATGTGTGTTCAATCGGCTTTTCTACTGCCTGACCCAGCACTACTTATTTTCTAAGATGCCTTCTCGTTTCTTCTCCATTCTTTCAACCCTGTGGTATAACTTTGGCAGGTACCTTCATTTCTACTATAAATAAATAAATAAATAAATAAGAACTTAGATATTAAGAAGTCACATTATCTGAAAAGGTTACATAGTTAATTTGTGGCAAAAACAGCATTAAAACATATCCTGATTCCTTGACATGTTCACTGAAAAGAGTACACTCTCTTCTCTCACATTATGCTGAGCCAATTGCAGAAGCAAGCAGAATTGTTTTGACTTTGTAGTTAAAATGCCTGAGAGAATTTTAAATTAGGTGATTGGGTTTTTGCTATTCTACAACTTAAATTGTATAGGAGAATGGAAAAAAGTAGTGCAGAGAATGAGATGTAAGCCTTTAATTGGCATATTTGTTTAAAATATTGTAGAGGGAATTGCCCATAAGTTGCTTATAGAAATCAAATAAATTCCTTGAAACAATTTCTTCTTTCCTTTCACTTACAAATTTATGCAAGGGGAATGATTATACAACCTTCACAAAGTAATCAAAGGCATCCTATCAATCTGTCTGTCTGAAGCTAGCAGCATACCATGAAGAAGTCAGCCCTGCTTCTAGTGCTCGTTTATGAGAGTGCACAACTACACACACAACGTGACTAATTTTATAACCTGACATGTTTTTTTTTCTTGTAGTGTCTGCTTTGCAAAAACTAGTGAGGCCTTAGCAACATAAGGACTCTTGAGACACTTCTGAAATAAACTCAATGTATACTCCGTTTGAGGAAATTGCCATAAACTACCAGCTATCACAATTTGGCTAAAGCATCCATCAGCTGCCTCTTACGGAGGTGTCTACTACCTAGCACATTTCTCAGAATTGCCCTGGTTGCTGGTAACAGACACATGGGGTTCAACTGCTTACCTATGTCTTTCTCTTTAGCAAGTGACAGAAAATGACTTCTCACCAGGGAGTCGTGCATGGAATTTAGCCAAGGAAGTAAAACAACCAAGAACCAAGATATCTTCTAGCCCACTGCCATAGTACTGCTGAGCAAGGAAATCTGATTGTTTTCCTTGGGAAGCGGCATCAAAAGAGAGCATGGAGCATGACCATATGATGCAACCAGCTGTTCAGAGAATCAACCTTTAATTAACAATTACTTAAAGTAATAAAACTAGGGTCACCACTGTCATTTTAATTTCAGTGCAACTGAATGGTAAAACTCTGCCACCATTAAGCCATTTTTGTTTTGTTATCATCAGTTAATCTCCGTCTCTGGGTTTACCTAGCTTATGCAGCACAAGTCTTCCTTCCTGGGAGAATAGATTGGATAGTAAAGTAATCAAAACCTACTTTAAAGCTATAGGTATGTATTAAATTGCTTCCTCTTCTTATAGAAAAAGTGGTTTGAGTTTTTGTCTCTGCATTCTTAAAACATTAACATTGGACTGTTGGAAAATTGAGGACACACTTTTGCCTAGAAAAACATAGAAAAGTATGTCATGATCTTTCCGACAGCCCAATGGGAATACGGACACTGTGAAGCTGTTGTGATGGGAAGTAGCTCTGGCATTAGAACACAGGACTTGCCTGTCTGAGGCCCCAGGTTCAATCCCAACCAATCCTATATGCTTGAACTGAGTGGAATTCTGGTCATATTCTGACACACACACTCTCTCTTAGGTGAACACAAGTAAATACACCATTTAAAAAGTTTAAAGGTTCAGGGAGATAGCTCAGTCTATTAGAATACCAGTTTGTATAATCAGGGTCCCAAAAACCATTTGCTCAATCCCTGGCCCTACCTAATGCTCACTGAATTGAGTGTAAGTTGAACAGTACTCTAGTACTCTCTTTCTTTTCCTCCTCTCATGCACTCCCTTTTATAGTAAAATCAATAAAATATTTTGAAAAATTATTTTGGGGGCTAGGCAGTAGTGCACCAGGTTAAGTGCACATAGTGCTAAGCATAAGAACTGGCTCTAGGATCCTGGTTCAAGTCCCTGGTTCCCCACCTGCATGGGGGTCGCTTCACAAGTGGTGAAGCAGGTGTCTTTCTTTCTCCTTCTCTGTCTCCCCTCCTCTCTGTTTCTTTCTGTCCTATCCAACAACAACAGCAGCAGCAGCATTTACAGCAACAACAATAGAGTAGTGTAGGCACCAACCCCCCCCCCCCCGTGATAATGATGGAGTTAATATATATATATATATATATCTTAGGAAGGAACTAAAAGAACAGCACATACAAATTGCTAACAGTCTCTTCATTAAAACAGCACCAAACACCTACATGAAAACATCTCCCAAACTTACCACACCTCCACATAATATAACAAAATAGTTAACTATAAATACAGATATACCTATGCATTCATCTAGGTTTAAATAATTATAGCTATAAGTATATATAACATACATGTGTATGCAGAGAGATATATTTCAAAGTACAGCAAATAAGAAGGATTCTGAGTTTGGAAGTAATTTATACCAACTCTATGAGGAGGGAGGAAAAAGCTGAACAAAATAAAAACCAGTGAATTTTCTTGGGTTCATCAGAGAATAAACATAGTAGGTCAGCCTGCACTCCAACACCTTGAGAAAGTTTTATTTTCCCAGAGCAGCACAGTCAAATTGGCTTACCTAGAAAGAAAGATGCTGGCGCCATAAACAATAAGAAAACATAACTGCATGTCTTGAAGAATTGCTGGAGGCTGAGTGTCCATTAGCTTGACAGTGAGAAACTCCTAGGCCCAGAGTCTTGGAGCAGTCCCCACATTTTATGTGCTTTACCTCCAGTAACCCCACCAGAATCTGAAGGTAAATGAATGAAAAGAATTTCATCAAGATTCTGGCAGACCAGAAGAAAAGTAATCAGGAAATACAACACCAAAGTTTTAGTGTTCAAGGAAAAAGTCTTTACCCAAGTTTTGGCCAAGCTCAGAAAGGGCTATTGCCCACCATACCTGTCCCTTCCAGCCTCCACTTATCTGTGGAGGAAACAACAGTCAACTCAGGTCAGAGCATCAAATAAATAGATTGAGAATGTTGCACTCAGAGAAAGGAATTAAATATAGAGGGGGGAAATTAACAATACCATCAGTAAAACATATATAAGTACTCCGACCCATAAAGAGAGACACATATTTTAAATACAGATTGGTTATAGAATGTTCTTCCAAACCTTACAACCACATCAATACTGTTACAGTATGGCAGAAGTGGATTATAAAGCTGCAGAACTTTATTTATTCCTTGAGAAATACGTAAACTCAAAGTCGAGAGGGGAAAAACAAAAAGACTAAGCGCACTAAAGAAATTGAAATTTCCAGGACCAAGCTGATGGTCCCACACACAGTTAAGCACACACATCACCATGCACAAGCACCCAGAGTCAAGCCCTGCACTTCCTACTTGCACAGGGAGGTCACTTCACAAACAGTGAAGCAGGTCTGCAGGTATCTTATCTTTCTGTGTGTGTGTTTCCCCTTCCCTTCTCAACTCTTTTCTGTCACATTCAATAAAATAGAAAGGAAAAAAATTTTAAGTTGCCCAGAGCAGTGGATGTGTATGTAGTGCAGGCACAGAGCTAGGGCAATAACCATGGTGGAAATAATTAATTAATTAATTAATTCTATCTCGTACAGTTACAAGAAACATGAAATATTCCAAATTTCTATACAGACTAATAGGCATCATTAGATTAAAGTGCTAGCCTTGTTTTTTCTTTCCTTTTTTAAAAAGATTTTATTTCTTGCATAAAAACAGAAATTGAGAGGAAATAGAGAAATGAAGAGAGAAAGAGACATCTATAGCACTGCTTGTGAAACTTTCCCCATGCAGGTGGGGACCAGGGCTTGAACCCAGATCCTTATGCATTATTAGGAGTATGTTCAACCTGGTGAACAACTACCTATCCCTTTCCATCTTGGTTTCTCAAATCACTACAACATTTACAGCTTTAAACTGTAATATATGTATTATTTAATATGTATAATGTATATATTATTTAAAATGCAATAGAAATCACTATATAAAAAAAGAAAAGAAACAGGGAAACTAATCTCAGATATGCACAAATTTCAGTACTTTTATGGATAAAATTTTAAATAAGAATAATGCAAATGTGAAAAGCTATAATAAAAAAAACAAACAACTAACAAGGTAATTTAAGATGAGAAATGAAAACTAAGAACAAAAGGAAATGCTGATATCAAAGCATTTCAATGAAGACTCTGAAAGACTAATGAACATCCAAGAATGATTAGTGTATTGAAAATAGGACAGCAGAAATTTCCAATCTGACATGCAAAGAAATTTAATAAAAATAATAACCCAATTATAGTAATCAGAACATTAAACTGGTGATATTAGTTCAATTAAGACACCTAAAAGAACAAAGACAGGAGAATGTTGAGTGATGTTGAGCAGTTATGAGCAGTTCAAATTTAAGACATAAAAAATTCAAAAAGCACAGAACACTAAGAAGGAAAAAAATGCCAAAAGTACTATACCTAGATATTTTATATTTGAAATACAGAAGAGATAAAAAGTTAAAAAGAAAAAATATTGGAGAACCAAGAGCATAAAAACAATCATCCCGGGGCTGGGTGGTAGGTAGTACAGCAGGTAAAGCGCACATGGCGCAAAGCACAAGGGCCTGTGTAAGGATTTCCTTGGAGCCCCAGGCTCCCCACCTGCAGGGAGATTGCTTCACAAGCAGAGAAGGTGTCTTTCTCTCCTCTCTGTCTTCCTCTCATCTCTCAATTTCTCTCTGTCCTATCCAACAACAACAACAGCTATAACAACAATAACAACAACAACAAGGGCAACAAAAAAAATGGGAAAAATGGCCTCCATGAGCAGTGGATTCATAGTGCAGGCACAGAGCCCCAGCAATAACCCTGGAGGCAAAAAAAAAAAAAAAATCATCCCATCTACTGAGGGGTCAAGGATCAGAATTACAGAAGAATTCTTGTTGAAGTCTATGTAAGAAAATAGTGGACTGAAAATTTTAAAATGTTGAAATAAAAATACATCAACTTGGAGTTCCATATTCAGAAAAAATATCCTTCAAAATTACACAGGAAATAAATTTCCCACATAAACAGATTGAGGGAATTCATTTGCCAGTAAACTTCTCCTGCAAGTTCTTCAAAAATGAGAAAAAAATAAGAGTGCTTGAGAAACAAAGAACAAATACAACAACAATTACAGGTATAAATAATAGTAATCAAGTTATATCAACAATTACCTTAATGTTGTGTATTGCATCAAAGCAATAGACTTGGAAAGAAGAGAGAGTGAGGGGTGGGAAAGGCATTGGGGTCCTGGTGTCGGATGTAGTAAAAAAAGAACTTAGTGGGAGTCCGAATTTTCGGCAGACTCCTATCAGGAGGAGATGATAAATTATACCCATGACTCATAACTATATTATAAAAAATCCTCTCATTAAAATTAGTTCAATAGCAAAAAAATAATGAATTAGCTTAAATATGAATATTTCAGTGTACAATTTCAAAGTTAGAAATTGTCACATTTTCAAATATATGAAATCCCATTCAGTAATTGAAAAGTTAGCAATACATATCTATATTGTCAGTGGGTTATAAAAGTCTCAAGAGAAAGTTTGAAATATTATCACCGAAATGAAATAAAAATATAGTATTTGTAGGATGTCACAGAAAAAGTACTAATAATAATTAGTGGGATTTTATAATATTTAATGCATATTTTAGTAAAAAAAAGAATTATTTTAAAATCAGTAACCTATGCTTCCTTTTCAGGAAACTAAAGAAAGAATAACAATTCAACTTAAAGCAATCAGAGAAAAAAGAAATAAAAATTAGAGAAGGATTCTCTAGCCAAGCCACCCCATAATGAAAAGTACACAAGTTACCAACATAAGAAATGAGAGCTATTGGCCCCACAGACATTAAAGGTTTGAGGGAGGCGGGGCTATGGAGCAGCAGCTGTGTTTCTCTCCCTTCCTCTCCCAGGTCAACTAGGAATACCAAAGGAGACCACCTGGGACAGCAACAAGGCAGGACTAGAACTACTTCAAATCACCTGAGTGAGAGATTAGCTAAGAAACCTACTTATAGTTTAAAAGTCCTCAGCCTCCCATAGTCTACAGGGAAGAAAAAGAACAAAAGAGGCCTTTAATTGACTGTGCTCCAACACATGGATTAAAATAATATTGAAACAATTGATAATTTCCACAACTGTGAACCCTTTAAGTACCTTACTTAGACACAAAATAAATCCAGGCAAGAGGGAATCAGTAATTTGAAAAGTACTGAGAGAGGGACCTCATAACATACTATATAGAATGGTTAAACCAAGAAGAAGAAATATTGGATAAATGAACCAGAACAAGAGTCCAGCTAAAAGCCCCCCAAAGGTTGAAACATGAAATAATGAGGTCAACATCCAAACACTAGTAAAGGAAATAATCACAGGAGTGAGTAAAGAGTTTGAAAGAATTGTCATCAGAAATGCAGAAAGAACAAATGAGACTCTGGAAGAAAACACTAATTATCTCAAGGTTATTGGAGAGCTGAAAGCTGAAATAGCTGAGCTAAAAACACAACTAGCTGAAGAAGCTAAAACAGTATCAGAACAGAGTAAGAAAATAGATGAACTCCAGAAAACAGTAGAGGCGAGAGAGAGTAGAATAAATGAAGCTGAAGAGAGAATTAGCAAGAATGAGGACAAATTAGAGACAATTTAGACATGAGAGATCTCAAAAAGAGATTAAGAGATACTGAAAACAGAAACAGAAACCTATGAGATGACTTCAAAAGAAATAATATACATATCATTAGCTTACCAGAGGAAGAAAGAGAGGGAGGGGAAGAAAGCAATCTTCAGGACATAATAGCTGAGAACTTCTCTAGTCTAGACAACATCAAAGACATAAACGTTCAAGAAGCCCAGAGGGTTCCAAACAGAATTAACCCAGACTTAAAGACACCAAGACACATCCTATTTAGAATGGAAAGGAATTATTATAAAGGATCCTTAAGGCTACAAGAGAAAAACAAAGAGTCACCTACAGAGGAAAACCCATAAGATTAGCAGCAGACTTCTCCACAGAAACACTACTAGCCAGAAGAGAATGGCAATTTATCTATTGAGTGATCAATGAGAAAGGCTTTCAACCAAGACTACTGTGCCCTGCTAGACTGTCATTCAGACTAGATGGAGGCATCAAAACCTTCTCAGACAAGCAACAGTTGAAAGAATCAACTATCACCAAACCTTCCCTGAAAGAAGTTCTGAAAGTTCTCCAATAAACAGTCAGACCACGATAAATATGCATATATCAGAACACCCTAAAACTCTACAAGAATGGTGTCTAAAAAGGATGACAGAGGACCTAGTGGGAGTTGTACTGTTATATGGAAAACTGGGAAATGTTATGCCTGTACAAACTATTGTATTTACTGTCAATTCTAAGACATTAATTCCCCAATAAAGAAGTTAAAATTAAAAAAAATCTTCAAACTTTGATATCAATAAATGTCAATGGCCTGAATTCACCTATTAAAAGACATAGAGTAGGAAGATGGATCAGAAAACACAATCCAACAATATGCTGTCTACAGGAAAGCAACCTCACTCAACAACACAAACACAGACTCAAAGTGAAAGGATGGAAAACTATCACACAAGCCAATGGCCCACAAAAAGGGCAGGAACAGCTATTCTCATATCTGACATGATAGACTTTAAAATCAATAAAATTAAAAAAGATAGGGATGGACATTACTTAATACTCAGAGGATCAGTCAATCCAGAGGACTTAACAATTATTAACATATATGCACCCTATGAGAATCCATCTAAATATATCAAACATCTACAGAAAAAGCTACAACAATATATTAACAGCAAAACAGTCATAGTAGGGGACTTCAGTACCCCACTCTCTCAATTTGACTGATCATCCAGGCAGAAAATCAATAAAGACATGAGGGAGCTAAATGAGGAGACAGATAAACTAGAACAATTGGACATTTTCAGAGTCATTCATCCCAAGAAACTGGAATACACATTTTACTCAAATTCACATGGGTCATTCTCAAGGACAGACCATATGTTAGGCCACAAAGACAGCATCAGCAAATTCAAGAGCATTGAAATCATCGCAAGCACATTCTCAGACCACAGTGGAATGAAACTAACACTTAACAATCAACAAAAGATTAGTAATAGTCCCAAAATGTGGAAGCTCAACAGTACTCTCCTTAACAACTACTGGGTCAAAGAGGAAATCAAGGAAGAAATCAAAATGTTTCGAGAGTTCAATGAAAAACAAGACACAAGCTATCAAAATATCTGGGACACAGCTAAGGCAGTACTGAGAGGGAAGTTCATAGCCATACAAGCGCACATTAAGAAACAAGATAAAGCACAAACAGCCTGATTGCACATCTTAAAGACCTAGAAGAAGAACAACAAAAGAACCCTAAAGCAACCAGAAGAACAGAAATCACTAAAGTTAGGGCAGAAATAAATAACATTGAAAATAAGAAAACCATACAAAAGATCAACAAAAGTAAATGTTGGTTCTTTGAAAGAGTGAAAAAAATCGACAAACATTAGCCTGACTCACAAAACAAGAAAGGGAGAAGACTCAAATAAATTGGATCATAAATGAAAGAAGAGATATCACAACAGACAATACAGAAATTCAACATATCATGTGAGGCTTCAATGAACAATTCTATGCCACCAAGCTAGAGAAACTGGAAGAAATGGATGATTTCCTAGATACCTTTAAACTTCCAAAATTAAAGAGTAACTAGATAATATGAACAGGCATATCACAGCTAATGAAATTGAAACAGTTATCAAAAACCTTCCCAAGAATAAAAGTCCTGGGCGAAATGGTTTTACGAATGAATTCTACAAAATCTTCAAAGAAGAACTAATACCTCTACTTTTAAAAGTCTTCCAGAAGACTGAAGACACTGGAACACTCCCTTCCAGCTTCTATGAAGCCAACATCACTCTGATACCAAAAGCATACAGGGACACAACCAAAAAGTTAAACTACAGACCAATATCTCAGATGAACATAGATGCAAAAATACTGAACAAAATTCTAGCCAACTGGATACAGCAATATATTAAAAAGATTGTTCATCATGACCAAGTGGGGTTTAGCCCAGGGATGCAAGGTTGGTTTAATATATGTAAATTAATCAACGTGATCCACCACATCAATAAAAGCAAGACCAAAAACCACATGGTCATATCAATAGATTCAGAGAAAGCCTTTGACAAAATACAACATTCATTGATGATCAAAACACTACAAAAAATGGGAATAGATGGAAAATTCCTCAAGATAGTGGAGTCTATATATAGCAAACCTACAGCCAACATCATACTCAATGCTGAAAAACTGGAAGCATTTCCCCTCAGATCAGGTACTAACAGGGCTGCCCACTATCACCATTACTATTCAACATAGTAATCAGAGAGGAACAAGGAATTAAAGAGATACAGATTGGAAGAGAAAAAGTCAAACTCTCCCTATTTTCAGATGACATGATAGTAGTATACATAGGAAAACCTAAGGAATCCAGCAAGAAGCTTTCGGAAATCATCAGGCAATACAGTCAAGTGTCGGCTAAAAAATTAACATTCAAAATTCAGTGGCATTCCTCTGTGCAAACACTAAGTTAGAAGAAGTTGAAATCCAGAAATAAATTCCTTTTACTATAGCAACAAATACAATAAAATATCTAGGAATAAACATAACCAAAGAAGTAAAAGACTTGTATACTGAAAATTATGAGTCACTACTCAAGGAAACTGAAAAAGAAACAAAGAAGTGGAAAGATATTCCATGTTCATGGGTTGGAAGAATTAACATCATCAAAATAAATATACTACCCAGAGCCATATAAAGATTTAATGCTAACCCCATCAAGATCCCAAGCACATTTTTTAGGAGAATAGAACAAATGCTACAAATGTTTATCTGGAACCAGAAAAGACCTAGAATTGCCAAAACAATCTTGAGAAGAAAGAAAGGGGGAAGAAGGGAAGAGTGGAAAGAGGTCAAGAGAATGTAAAGTTTATTAAAGTTCTAGAACACTGATCATAGATTCCCCACCCCCCTTCCAGGAAGGTTCTTATCATTTGTTTCTTCATCATTCTTTGCTGATAGTTTGATACAAAGTAGTCATAATTATTCTACATTAAATCCCCCTATTCAAATGTTTTGAATAGGGCTCTCCACTAAATGATAGCTTTATTATTTATGACTTATTTTTGCTTCATTTTTGGCTGACTTTTATCATTGGGAAGAAGCAGAGAACTTGTTCAATGTTCTCTCCCAGCACAGTGAATAGTACTCAGCACACAAAGGAGATGCATAAATATTCACCAGATATATGAATGGCAGGTTACCAAACAGGAATGGAAAAAACAGTGTTATGTTTTGAATCAGGTTAGCAAATATACTAAATGACCAATTTGCATTATGACTCAAATGTAAACTGGTCAGGTTTATCATACTTAGTCAAAGGAAAAAAAACGGGTTTGGGCAGGAGGAAGGCAGGAAGGCCCATTCTCGGGTGAAACTAGGAAAAACAACAAAACCTCACCTGATGACACAACAAAATACAACAAGAATTTCTGCAGAAACTCACTAAGCCACAGGTGAGTACAGACATGCATCACCAGTGGGTAGAAAAGGGGTGAGGAGGAAATCCTTGGAACTCAAGAGGTCATGCTTGGTGACAACTGGCTCCAAACCAGGAGTGGAGCAGCTGAGCTTGTTATCAGTGGTGGAAGAATACCAAGGAAAGCATTCTGGTTCTTCATCAGACCCCATCTCTCTGAGACTTCTGGCGGCCAATCCAGCGCTAGGTGGAATCTAGATATAGCCACTGGACATGAGGGAAGAGATTTTGGATCCAGCCCTAATCAGTCATGTGCCAGTTGTGACTGAACCATATCCCTTTCTCAGTCTGTTTTTTTCTCTTATCTTATCTCTATTCTCTCTCTCTCTCTCTCTCTCTCTCTCTCTCTACCTCCCTAACCTCCAGGTCATTCCCCCTAAACACACAGACCACACACATTTTATTTGATAAGACAGAGAGAAATTGAGGGGGAGAATCTAGGCAAGTGTAATCAAGGGACTGAGTGTCTTGTGTTTTCTCTTCTGATCTTGTTTTCCAACTTCTGCCTGAAAGTGAGATCATCCCATATTCAACCTTCTGTTTCTGATTTATTTCACTTAACATGATTTTTGCATCCAGTGTTATTGCTGAGCCTCAGTACCTGCACTATGAATCCACTGCTCCTGGAGGCTATTTTTTCCCTTTTGTTGCCCTTGTTGTTTATCATTGTTGTTGTTATTTTGTTGTTATTGATGTCATTGTTGTTGGATAGGACAGAGAGAAATGGAGAGAGGAGGGGAAGATAGAGAGGGGGAGAGAAAGACAGACACCTGCTGACCTGCTTCACTGCCGGTGAAGTGACCCCCCTGCATGTGGGGGCCTGGGGCTCCAACAGGGATTCTTATGCTGGTCCTTGTGCTTTGCGCCACGTGCACTTAACCCACTGTGCTACCGCCCAGCTCCCCAAACTTTTTTTTCCTTAATTGCTTTCACTGGGGCTCACTACTTACACTATGAATCCACTGCTCCCAGTGGCTTTTTAAAATTTCTTTCTTTTTCCTTGATACAACAGAGAGAAATTGAGAGAGGAGAAGGAGATAGAGAGGAAGAGAAAAAGACAGACACCTGCTTCACTGCTTGTAAGTTTCTCCCACCCTCACCTCCACAGGTGGGGATCTGGGGCTCGAACCCAGGTCCTTAAGCATGGTAATGTGTGAGCTCAACTGGGTGCATCACTGACCAGCCCCAACAAGTAAACATACTCATTCCAACATCACTTTCCATTTTCCCAGCTAAATCCCTTGACCCTGTGTGGACACAATAACAGAGGAGCTACAAAAGTCCTTCAAGAAGATTCAGAGTAACTTGATCAATACACAAAGTGCTGCTTCTGGTGATAATTAAGCAAATTCGTAAATTAGTGAAGTTGAAGGAATTAGCTGTTTCACAGGATTTTCAACTTCAGTAAGATCTCACTGTTCTTACCACTACGACTTGCTATGGTTTACAATTGATTGCTGGCTGTGGGAATTATCAAGACTCTCATTTTGCATATCTGCTCAGTGAGAAAAATTTAGATATTCTCTTTTAAAAAAAAATTGTTGAGAAAGAGAGAGAGAAACACCAGAGCACTGCTCATCTCTGGCTTATGGTGGTGCATAGGATTGAACCTGGACTTCAGAGCCTCAAGCATGAGAGTAGCTTTGCATAACCATTATGCAATCTACCCTGCCCACAATGTAGATATTCTAACAAGCAGCACCACCCTCAAAGGAATCTTTATCTGCTTAATGACTTGGGTTCTCAGTCATATCCAAGTTCCCTTCTGGCTTTCAACATCTGTTACTCTTCACAATAGTAACTAATAGGAGCTGGAGGGCCAGGTGCATTTCATTAAGCACACACATGACAGTGTGCAAGGACCCTGATCCAAAGCTCCCAGTCCACACCTAAAGTGGTGGTGGGAAGAGCAGTTAAACAGCTGCAGGTGCCTCTCTCACTGGCTCACTTTCTCCTTGCTCCCTCTCAATTTCAATTCTCAAGTATGTATTAAATGTTTGCAAGGTGCAAGGCACTAAGGCTCTACCTCATGGTGAGCAATAGCAGACATGTCTTGGAGCCCTGCCTCCCCCAGGGCCCTGCACCACTAGGGAAAGAAAGATACAGGCTGGGAGTATGGATTGACCTGCTAATGCCCATGTTCAGCAGGGAAGCAATTACAGACACCAGACCTCCTACCTTCTGCACCCCATATTGACCCTGGGTCCATACTCACAGAGGGATAAAGAATAGGAAAGCTATCGGGGGGGGGGGGGTTGGGAGGAGAGCTCTGATGGTGGGAATTGTGTGGAAATGTGCCCCCTCTTAACCTATAGTCTTGTCAATATTTCCAATTTATATATAAAAATTTAAAAAAGAAAAATAACTACACTAATAAAAGCAATGGTACAATTCTGATGACATTTAGCAGAAAGATAGGCAGCACCAGGGAGGGAAACTAAGAAAGGTGTTCTCTGACATTGTGCATATGATTGAAGTACAGAGGGAGAAAATGGAAAAAAGGTACTCTTTAACAAGAAAGCAAAGGGAAAATCAGAATAAGGAAAAATTCAGGGTATTGTTATTGTTGAGTTCAGAACAGGTTCTTTCAAACAAAGGTTCACAACTAAAACTAGAATGTGGCTGACAGTTAAATATAAGCACTCAGAGACATACATTGCAGGGCTGGATTGTGGCGCATCTGGTTGAATACATATGTTATAATGCATAAGGACTTGGGTTTGAAACCCCAGTCCCCACGGCAAGGGGGAAGCTTTGTAAGTGGTGAAGCCATACTGTGGGTGTCTCTCTTTATCTCTTCCTCTCTATATCTCCCTTCCCTCTCGATTTCTGACCGCCTCTATCAAATAAATAAAGACAATTTTTTTAAAAAAAAATTAAGAAAAAAGAAACATACATTGCATGAAAGGGGAAAAAAATCACATACATGAGTGATGTTAGGGATGCAACTGGCAACTTAAATGAGGGTTCTAACAATTGTTGAGTCAGAAGGATCTTTTATAAAGACATCTGGGGGGAAATTTTGACTCTCAGTCTTCCTAAGATAAAACTACACCTACTTCAGAGAGAATTCCACAGTTTGGTTAAGCAAAGGATCACTAAATAGTTCCCTTGCTATTTAAGGTTCATCCAAGAAGACTACATTTTCATAGAATTAATTCAGATTTAACTTGCCTGCAAATTTTAGTTGGTCGAGTTAATCAGAATAATTGTCATGCAGTATACTCTTACACTCATGAAAGACATGTCTCTGATATCTGATTACTGTAAAAAATGGCGACTAATCCCTAGCACTGCAAAAACGGTATCATCTGTTTTCCATCTACACCATGCCTCGGCCTCGCGTGAGCTTAATGTGCAGCTTGGCGATACGAGAATCCGGCATGAAGCCCAGCCAGTCTATCTTGGCGTTACTCTCGATCGCACTCTGTCATTTCACAAACATCTCATAAAAACTGCAGCAAAGGTGGGCGCGAGGAATCACATCATTGCAAGACTGGCCAGCTCCTCATGGGGCGCAAGCGCTTCCAGACTACGATCATCATCTCTGGCATTATGCTATTCCACTGCAGAATACTGTGCCCCAGTATGGTTCATAGCCCCCATGTCCACTTGGTCGATTCCAAATTATATTCCTCCATGAGGATCATTTCTGGAACCATCCGTTCCACCCTGGTTCCATGGCTGCCAGTTCTTAGCAACATCGCCCCGCCAGATATTCGTCGGGATGCGGCATCATCTAAGTTCATTTCCCACGTCTACGCTTGACCGGACCTGCCAATATACGCGGATATCTTCGCCCACCCTGTCCAACGCTTGACGTCTCGTCACCCAATCTGGTCTCCTACGCCTACACTGAACTTCTCTGTTCCAGACTCTTGGAAACAGAGTTGGCAGTCAGCTGAGGTAAAGAACAAACACCTCATCACAGACCCCTGCAAGCGTCAACCTGGCTTTGACCTAGCACGTTACGATTGGGCCCTCCTCAATCGCTATCGAACAGGACATGGCCGGTGCGCCGCTATGTTCCATCGCTGGGGAGCCAGAGACGACCCGAACTGCCCCTGCGGCTACAGACAGACTATGACCTACATAGTCAACGACTGCCACCTCTCCAGATTCAAAGGAGGTCTCGAAACTTTACATCAGGCTCAACCTGACGCTGTTGACTGGCTATGGAAGAAGGGCAAATGCTAGAAGAAGAATTGTCATGCAGTATACTCTTACAGGCAATTACATTGCAACAACTTTTAGGTAACAATCTATGTAAAAGTATGGATTCTCAGAAATTAAAGTTAAAATATCACTGAATAAATAATTCAGAAGAAAAGAATAGCATGATGCACTGTATGGAATAGTCAGCATATTGATAAATGAAAAATGATTTCATCTCTTTCAGGCCTGTTAGGATCTGAATCAAAATTTGAGGGAGAGCATTGTAGGGGAGGAAATAGGGAGAGACTGACCATGTACAATGTGAACAATGAGCATTTTAATTGCCTCTGGATTTCAGTATGTGTGTGTGTGTGTGTGTGTGTGTGTGTGTGTGTGTGTGAGAGAGAGAGAGAGAGAGAGAGAGAGAGAGAGAGAAAGCAGAATTTTCCCCAAGGCTAAACCATTCCCATATGATGTTCCAGGGCTCAAATAAAGGCAAAGAAGGTACCTGATCTGGTGAGCTATTTGTCCAGCACTTGAGTCAAATGTTCACCGACCAAGATGACCTCACATACTTCCCCATTACTTTGCAAGAATCAAGGACTGGCAGAATGGCTCAATGGACAGTATGTTTACTTTACCATGGATACCACTCTGGTTCATGCCTGGCTCCTCCAGTACCATGTGGAGCTTTGGTCCTGTGGTCAGACACCCTATCTATCTATCTATCTATCTATCTATCTATCTATCTATCCACCTACCTACCTATCTGAAGAAGTGCATCCATCTATCTATCTATCCATCTATCTGAAAAAGTGCTAACGTGCTCCTGGAGCTAGAAAGCCCAAATGACAACAACAACAAAAAATCCTTTCCCCATATTTGGGAGTTAGTCTCTATCATGATCTCTATCATGATCCAGCTTCCCAGTCCGATTCTCAACTCTGACACCATCTTTCCAGACAATACTCATAGCCCACCTGCTTTGGGTTCAGGCAAACAAGTACTAAAGTCAAGGGCCCCTTAGAATATACCTGAATTAGACTTCCTAGCTCCCTCCTACATGAAGACCCTTAGTTCCATCTGCTCTATTCTTACCTCTAGGTTCCTGTTCATTAATTGTTTTGCCCCACTTTAGATCTTGCCACCTATTACAGCCTTTCGGATACCTATCCCACTAGGGAAAGACAGAAACAGGATGGGGGTATGGATTGACATGCCAACATCCATGTTCAGTGGAGAAGCAATTACAGAAGATAGAACTCCTACCTTCTGTACCCCATAAAGAATTTTGGTCCTTCCAATGGAGGGGATGGGATATGGAATTCTGATGGTAGGAACTGTACGGAGCTGTACTCCTCTTATCCTACAATCTTGTCAGCCATTACTAAATCATGATAAAAAATAAAGACAAACAAATAAACTAAAACCTCACTGAGATACCTGATAGCTGACCATTTTGGCTAAATAGACACCATTTGAAGCCTACAGGGGAATTTTTGTCTTGGTTTATTTTACCTAGGAAATGAGAAGTCAAGTCTATCTTCGTTCCTATTATGTTCCAATATAGCTTCTATATACACATCACCTCAGTTGAGTGCAAAGCAATTCTGCCAGGTAGCTTTGATTAGCCCCAATAAATGATAAAACTGAGGCTCACTGTGGCTAATTAACTCATAATTACAAGGTTGATATATAACAAAGCTAGGATCTGACATCACATGACACTATTTTCTTCCTACCTTTAGTGCTCTTATTAATTTATACTTGGTTTACAAAATGTCAACTTTTCACCTAAGTGCTATTCTACATGTTTGTGTATATGATCTATCACCAAATTTGTTGATTCCCTGCAACTATTTTTTTCACTAGATTTAACATATAGTAATTTCAGGGGAGGGGAAGCAGGAGGAGTAGTTTGATAATACTAGGTCTTAAGGAGTATCTGTAGACAGTGTTACCAGATTTCACAAATAAAAATATAAGACTCCCAGTTAAGTCTGAATTTCAGGTTAATAATATCTTTTCTTTTTTCTGTAACAATACTCAATGCAGTGTTTGGGACATATCTACACTAGTTCTCTGGCAGGTTGATTTCTTCCCCTCCCTATTACACCCTTGACACTTGGCTTCACCAATGCCCAAACTATTCTATATAACTTCAGGGTCCAGTGAGATGTTAAAAATGTCTAGTGGATAATCAAGTGATTCCTACAATTCCCTTGAGAATACTCATGTGTCTCCATCAAAAGGTAGAATCTAAATGCCCTGTGGTCCAGGAGGTGGTGCAGTGGCTAAAGCACTAGACTCTCAAGCATGAGGTCCTGAGTTCAATCCCTGGCAACACATGTACCAGAGTGATGTCTGGTTCTTTCTCTCTCTCTCTCTCTCTCCTACATTTCTCATTAATAAACCAATAAAATCTTTTAAAAATATATTTTAAAAAAGAATCTAAATGCCCTGTCCTTGAATCTTAATTGCTCTCAGGCTTTGTTTTGTAAGAAACTTTAGTGGAATTGATATCCTGATCATTCTAAGCCTGAAATATTAAGATTCTTAGAGCATTCCTCTGGATCTTAGAACACTTGCTCTTTAGATGTTGCCTCACAGAACCTCTTTGAGATGCCCGGATTCATGTAGAAAACAAGGGTTATCACTGGGTTATTAGGCAGCATCCACCATCAACTCTCATTCATATAAATGTCCAGACTACCTGAATCTTCAGATAACTTCAGCCTCAGTCTCTGTCTAATGGCACAAGATACCTCAATCAAGACCCACCCAGAAGAATCTAGTCAATTCCAAACTATGTGAGAGGACATAAATTATTTTTAATTGTAGTTACATATTATATGGCAACAAATAAGGAGAAGAACAGAATTAGGGGGGATTGAAATAAAGTTTCAGCATGTATGGATAACATTATGGAGCTTCCTTAAATGAAAATATTATGTAATTCCACAGTACCACTTCTAGACATATAACAAAAAGTATGAAAGCGCCAATGTGAAAGGACATGTTCATAGTTACCCTTCCCACAATAGTTAAACTATGGAATCAAATGTCCACTGATATATGACTGAATAAAGAATCTATGGAGTCTATGCTTAATGAAATACTACTCTGGCATTAACAAGATAAAATCCAACTATTACAGATAATATAGTGAAGTATGCATTGATTATGCTAACTGAAACAAGAAACTAAAAATCACTAAATGGTTTCATTCATATGTGAAATATAAATAAATAAATCAAATAAACTGGAAAAAGCATAAACTAATTGTGAAAAAAAAAGTTTTGGTCAGAGGGAAAGGAAAAAGGCTAGAGGAGAAATGTCTAGAGGGAACTTCTGATAGAACATTAGAACTTTGGTTGGGTACAGTGAGTCATAGGAACACATAAAGATGTAAGTTATATGTTACTATTAACTAATGTTGACAAAGAAAAAGATAACACTTTAAACATATACTCAAAAAGTGAAGTTTAACATACATAAATATTTGGGAAACACTGAAATTGTATTTTTCTGGTAAACACCATACATGACTACTGAGAGTTTGGGGAACTGTTGTAGGGAAACAAAAGATTTTTTAATTATTTATTTATTCATCAGAAAGATAGGGAGAGAGAGAAAGAACCAGGCATCACTCTGGTACATGTGCTGCCAGGGGATTGAACACAGGACCTCATGGTTGAGAATCCAATGCTTTATCCACCGCACCACAGGAAACAAAAGACTTGATTAAAGAAACCTATTGTTTGCTAAATGTGTTTGGTTAGACTCTTTGGTCTCTATAAAACTCTCGGTGACATTCTGGGAAATAGAAACCCAGAAAGCTAAGTTTAGATAACCCTTCCTGTCACCATATTGTCTTCCATTAAAGACGGTTCTTTGAAGGTGTTGCATTTCAAAACTAATGCTATGTCTTGCTAAATGGATCAGCTCTAAAAGTAAATTAAAATGTAGGAGCACTAGACTACCTAATATATATTGCACTGATGTTATCTGAACAGCAAATAGGGATAACATTCTAATAAAAATAACATACATGCAGGGAAAATTTATGTGTGTGATTTTTAGAATAGACATGGTCTGATATAGGAAACTTGGGATGCAAAATGACTGAAGAGCTACCTTTATTTTTAATAGACAGATTTCAAAGGAGAAGTCTTCTATCATAACACATACTGAAGCATTCGATTCAAAGTTTCCATTCCATTTGGATTGTTTGGCTTAGCTACAGCTGACAATCCAATTCAAATCCTAACTTTAAGCTGTGCTGAATAGCTGGGGCTTTAGTTATAAAATAAATTACAGTTAAAGTACAAGGAGTATTTGTCTCCACTCATTTGTCTGAAATAGATCTTGAGTTATAAAACTATAATTCTCTAGCATTTCTTGACATATATACCAGTTGACATATTTTTCCTCTTTAGTCCATGATAGTAAGCTGAAAGATATTATTTAACTCCTCGTCTATCTTCCTTTAATAAATCATAAAGCTAGCGTATTCGTTTGCAGGTTTTCTTAAATATGAGTGTTCTTAGAGTCAACTGCTTGAAGGAGAAGACATTTTTATTTATGGATTCAGCTGAGATCAAAGAAAGTAAGAAATTGTATAAGTAAGTTGCTACAAACATTGGCTTCATTTTAATGTAGTTATCAATGTGTAAGGGGTATTTACAATGAAACATTGCATGGAGAGAGGGCAAGCATAGGAAATGAACCAAAAGAGATGTAAGAAAGATGAACTGGTGGCCTTACAACCTTATTTGTGAAGCTTAAGGACACTATTACATGGAAAGTATGGTCAGTATTGGTCACCACTGCAGAGTAAGTGGCTCTTCACAAAATGCATTACATACATTATCCTTGTTTCTTTCTCTCCAGTCATCTCCTAGATGAAGAGGCTCACCCTTCCTTAAATAATGCATCAGAAATACCTTTAGGGATGGGCAGGGACACATTGCCAACAAGCAGCACATACTCAAAATGGTCCTATGGCCTTTCTTAAGATAATTGTGAGAAAAAGAGATGAATACTAGATGAATATTAAATGAATACTCCCAAAGTGCCCATGATCAGTTCATTAAGCATAATAATCAAGTTTTATGCTGTGTGTCTTTTAAAATGCATTTTCTCCCCTCTACCACTGCCAGTAAAGCAGGCACCATCTTTAGAGACACCAAACTGCTTCTTCTGTGCATCTGTATGAGTGGTGCTCCGTGAAGTGTACAGCACACATGCATGTATAGTCTTGAAGAGAAGATCTGAATCTGTCCATCTCCCTCTCCACTGATCATACTTCCGTGTTGTTGGACTTACCAAACCTCTGTTAAAAATCAGTTCTTCAAGTAGTTAAATCCTTCCATTCCAAATTAATGGCTTAACATGACTATATGTCTAGTCTATGATTTTTATCTTGTGATACTTAGCTACATGCAGTTAAGAGAATTAACCTCAGAAAAGTGGTAATTTTGCAACTAAAAGGGAAGCCGCAAAACTATATATAATATTTAAATTATTGAACCCTAAATTACAATGTCTTCCCAGATATTTCGTTGACCAACAAGAGATGTGACAAGACCAAGATCTTAAGAGTGCCTGTGCTTAGGGAGTCAGACAGTAGCACAGCGGGTTAAGCACAGGTGGTGTAAAGTGCAAGGGCAGGCATAAGGATCCAGGTTTGAGCCCCCGGATCCCCACCTGTAGGGGAGTCGCTTCACATGTGGTAAAGCAGGTCTGCAGGTATCTTTCTCTCCCCCTCTCTGTCTCCCCTCCTCTCTCCAGTTCTCTCTGTCCTATCCAACAATTGCAATAACAATAACTACAACAACAAAACAAGGGCAGCAAAAGGGAATAAATAAATATTTTTTAAAAGTGCCTGTACTTAATATGGGTCCCAGGTCAGACTGATAGGGGTTATGGTTAATGGTATATATATATATATATATATATTCCATATTTGGGAGCTACTCACTGCCCTGATCCAGCTTTCTAGTCTTGTTTCCAATTTTGACACCATCTCCTCAGACAATATCTTTAGCCCACCTGCATGTTAGCTTTCAGGCTCAGGCAAAAGTTAGTAAAGTCAAAAAAAAAAAAATCAGTAAAGTCATGGACCCCTTAGGACATACCTAAAATAGACTTCCTAGAGCCTTCCAAGATGAAGACCCCAGTTCTCATCTGCTATATTCTCATATTCTTCCTAGCATTTTCCAAAATGGAGACCCCAAATCTCATCTGGTCTATTCTTACTTTTAGGTTCCTGATTATTAAACAAATTGTTCTGCTTTATATCTTAATGTTTTTCAGCCACCAAGTTGAAGATGCTACCATGATGCCAACATGGCAAACAACCTCACCAGTGTTTTCTAGAACCCCACTTCCCCAGAGCTCTCCCCAACTACAGAAAGATAAAAACAGTATGGGAGTATGAATAGACCTGCCCACACCCATGTTCAGCAGAGAAGCAATTACAGAAGCCAGACCTTCCATCTTCTGCATCCCATAATGATTCTGGGTCCATACTCCCAGAGTGATAAAGAATAGAAAAGCTTTTAGTGGAGGAGATGGGATGTGGAGTGGGAATTGTATGGAATGTACCCCTCTTATGGACTTTTCATTCATACTTCAATCAATAAAAAACTTTTAAAAAAAGGAGGGTTAGTGGGAAAAAAGTGTCAAAGTTATCAACATCAAGGAATATCTGAGAAACTAACAGTTTAAATGTAGGGAGTCATCAAAATTAAATGTAATATACTTAAAGGCATCCCATAACAACACAACAACAACAACAAAACTATATGGCAAAAGTATAGGAAATCTGAATAAAGTCTGAACTGTAGCTAACAATAATAGAGAAATAGTTCAATTGTGAAAAATGTAGTAAGCTAACTTAAGATGTGTCATCAAAGAATTCAGTGAAATAGTGGTATAAAAAAGTGCATTGATTTAAAACATCTTGGCTTGGGAATCTTGTCAGCAGCTTTTGTCTTTACAGTAAGGGTGACATCACACTCTAAACATAATTAGTATCTTTCCAGGGGAAAATCCATGCCCGGTGATGGTGAAAGGGGTGTTGACATGCTCAGTAGAGGAATATATAAAGCTCATACAAATCAAGTACAGAAAATGGCACAAAAATGTTGTTGGGGCATATATAGTAAGGCTAAGAGGCTATGTCAGTCTAGGAGGGCTCTGTAGCACAGTCTCCAGTGACCAATATGGCTTGGCCTAGCTTCTGGAGTGCTTACCAGTCTACCTTGGTTCAGTCAAAGTGAAAAATATGCAACAATGTGGCTGCTTCCAGAGAACAGTTTTTATCAAACTCTCTAAACCATAAACCTTGGCCAAGGTTAGTCTTTTCTTTCCTTAATTCCAGAGAATCCATCTCAGTTTTATTCAGGAAAAGAAGGGGTATGTAGCTATAAAACATTTTGACAGATGTTGTGGTCTGGGAGGTGGCACAGTGGTTAAAGCATTATAATCTCAAGCCCGAGGTCCTGAGTACAATCCCTGACAGCAGTGTACCAGACTGATATCTGGTTCTTTTAAAAAGCAACATTTTGACAGATGTTAATAAGGTAAGTAAATATAGTCCAATTGGGAGCTATTTTATAATCTTTGTGTTTTTATGTAAATCTTAAATTATCATCAATCTCAAAATGTATTTTGATTAACTATATTACATAAACATAGGTTCCAATTTTTTTTTTTTTTTTTTTGCCTCCAGGGTTATTGCTGGGGTTTGGTGCCTGCACTACAAATCCACTGCTCCTGGAGGCCATTTTTTCCCATTTTGTTGCCGTTGGTATTGTTGTTGTTGGATAGGACAGAGAGAAATTGAGAGAGGAGGGAAGACATAGAGGGAAAGAGAAAGATAGAAACCTGCAGACCTTCACCACTTGTGAAGGGACCCCCCTCCCCCGCAGGTGGGTAGCTAGGAGCTCTAATTGGGATCCTCACACTGGTTCTTGTGCTTTATGCTTGACCCACTACGCTACCACCCCCCTTTTTTTTACTCTTTAAAAAAAAGATATTTTTTGTTATTTTATTTATGTTTATGAGTGAGACAGAGAGACAAGGTAACCAATGCATCCATCACTTAGCTCTGGCATATAGTAGCACAAGAAACTGGACCTATAGTCTCTGGTGCCTCAAATACAAATGCCCAGTATGAAATCCCTGTATTATCTCCTTAAGCTCAAATATATATATTTGCTTCTAGGGTTATTACTGGGGGAATCTCTGTGCTGGCACTATGAACCCACTGCCATTTTCCCCCCATCTTATTGGACAGAACAGAGAGAAATTGAAAGGCGACAGGAAGATAGAAAAGGAGAGACAAAGGCAGACACCTGCAGACCTGCTTCACTGCTTGTGAAGTGATCCTCCTGTAGGCGGGGAGCCGGGAGCTCGAAAATGGATCCTTGCTCAATCCAGTGCTCTAATGCCCGGCCCTCCTTGGTTTTGATTTTTAATTTTGATTTCTCTTATAATGTTTTGAGAACCACTAACTCATCAGAGGCCAATGGGATCTTTACAGCTAACTCTTGAAAAGATGTGGCAATGGAGAAAAGAAACAATGACATAGATATTTCAAAACATGGATTTTTAAACAAGATTTTATTTATAAAAAGGCAACACTGACAAAGAGGGGTACAACTCCACCCAGTTCCTACCACCAGAACTCCATATTCCATCCTCTCTCCTGATAGCTTTCCTATTCTTTTTATTTTTTAAATTTTTTAAACTCTTTTTTAATTTAAAAAAATTTTTTTTTATCTTTATGTATTTGCTAGATAGAGACAATCAGCAATTGAGAGGGAAGAAGGTGATAGAGAGGGAGAGACAGAGAGATACCTGCAGCACTGCTTCACCACTTGTGAAGCTTCCCCCCCTGCAGGTGGAGCCAGTGGGCTCGAACCTGGGTCCTGCACACTAACATGTGCGCTCAACCAGGTGCGCCACCACCTGGCCCCCTAGCTTTCCTATTCTTTATCCCTCTGGGAGTATGGACCCAGGGTCATTATGGAGTGCATAAGACTTTTTTTTTCTTCAGTTGCCTTTACATTTGCTTAGAATGATTTGAGGCAATCTCTTCCCTACTTCATTTATATTTTACCTGATTTTCCTTCTCGTTAAGCTTGGCCTTCTGCTAAAGTTACCCAATGCACTGAACAGTCTCACCAGTTGAGAAAGTTGTGGTATATATACACAATGGGACACTATTCAGCTATTACAAATGATTAACTCAACTTCTTCACCTCAACTTGGAGATGTTCATCATCTCATGTTAAGCGAGATAAGCAGAAAGAGAAGGATGAATATGGGATTATCTCACTCATGAACAGAAGTTATGAAATAAGAACATGATGGGGAAACACAAAGTAGAACTTGGACTGGGTTTAACATACTGCACTAAAATAAAGGAATGGGGGTGGGTGGGAGGGAGCTTTCTGGTCCTGGTGCAGATGGTGAAGGAGGACCTAGGCTAGAGGTGAGAGTGTTTTGCAAATAAAAAACTGAGAATTTTTTTATTATCCCCCCCATTCTGTTGCCCTTGTTGTTTTACTGTTGTTGTAGTTATTATTGTTGTTATTGATGTCATTGTTGGATAGACAGAGAGAAATGGAGAGAGGAGGGGAAGACAGAGAGGGGAAGAGAAAGATAGACACCTGCAAACCTGCTTCACCACTTGTGAAGTGACTCTCCTGCAGGTGGGAAGCCCGGGGCTCGAACCGGGATCCTTATGCCGGTCCTTACACTTGGCGCCATGTGCACTTAACCCACTGTGCTACCACCCAACCCCCAAAATGAGAAATTTTACGTAACTATCAACAACCATATTTACTGTAAACCATTAACCCCCCCCAATAAAAAAAAAAGAAAAAGAAAAGGACCTAAGTTGGATATGAGTGTGTTTTGTAGATACAAAATTGTGCCTATGTGTCCCCCAATAATCATTAAAATAAGCCATTAAGCCCCCAATATAAAGTGATAAAAAAGAAACAGTGGGCAAGGTAGTCAGACATTTAGATATTTAAGGAAGATTGACCTGCAAAATAAATCAGGCACAAACGGGTAAAAGGCATAGTCAGATGATCAAAAGTTTTCATTAATTCTAGAATCAAGACAAGGTTAAACTATCCCTTTAAGCAGAGTACATTAATTGCAAATTCAAGCACTAATTATAGGGTTTTCCTCAAATTGGTAAAAATTTCATAGAGCAAAGGAAGTAATTTTTCTGCTTCAATTCTAAGCAGCACAGTGAATGAATAGAATGGAAGAACTTAACCCAGCATGGTGCAAAATGAAAGAGTCCCTTTCAATGAATGGCATATGAAGTTGGAGAGGGAAGGAGGTACCACAGCAGTAGGTAGGGAGGAGACTTGAAAATTATATTTTATATTCCAATCACTTTCAGTTTCCAGCAGTTTCTGATCTCCACAATATTCAATTTTTTCTCATTCCTTCAAGAGAACAAGCAAAGCAAAAGAAAACAGCCTCGGGCCCAAAATAGCAGGTTGCAAACACTAAGAACCATAATGCCTACAACACCTCAAAGCGACCCATGGTGCATGATTTCTGAGCATCAACCACAAGAATCCAGGGAATCCAGGCAAATGAATCACCACAGATTTACCAGTTTCCAAAGTTATGCATCAACCAGGTCCAGTGAGGCTGTTCAGGGGCCTTAAGAAGTGCAAAACCAGGGGAGTTGGGCTGCAGCGCAGCGGGTTAAGCGCAGGTGGCGCAAAGCACAAGGATCGGTAAAAGGATCCCGGTTCGAACCCCGGCTCCCCACCTGCAGGGGAGTCGCTTCACAGGTGGTGAAGCAGGTCTGCAGGTGTCTATCTTTCTCTCCTCCTCTCTGTCTTCCCCTCCTCTCTCCATTTCTCTCTGTCCTATCCAACAATGACAACAACAATAATAACTATAACAATAAAACAACAAGGGCAACAAAAGGGAATAAATAAATTAAATAAATATTAAAAAAAAAAAGAAGTGCAAAACCTCAATACAATTGAAAATCCCTGCAGGGGTAGACAGCATAATGGTTATGCAAAGAGACTTTCATCCCTGAGGGTCTAAAGTCCCAGGTTCAATCTTCCACACTATGGAAACCAGAACTGAGTAGTTCTCTGGTAAAAAAAACAAAAAAACAAAAACCAAACAAACAAAAAACCTACTTGAGAACTCTAAATCTCCATCCAAGGATCCCTGAGCAAGTATTGAAAAGGTTCTCCCTTTGGTTTTTCCTGGGTAGTTTCTGATGCTCTAGCCTGAAGCACACACACTCATATCAAAGGGGATATTCCTCTAAACAAGAAGCACACAAAGAATCTTGCTACTGATTCAAAATAGAATGTAATGCTAATTTATGCAAATTCTTTCTCAGAGTCACAGAGGAACTCCTGGGAGTTGTACTTATCCAGTGGGGGCATCCTGAAGCATCCTGAAGCCAAGGACTGTTTCAAGGGTATAAAGGTTGGCCTGGGGCCAGGCAGTGATACAACTGGTTAAGAACACACATCACAGTGCATAAGGACCAGAGTTTAAGCCCCTGGTCCCCAGCTACAGGGCGAAAGCTTCCTGAGTGATGAAGTAGGGCTACAGGTGTCTCTCTGTCTCCCTCCCTCTCTACCCCCTTTTTCAATTTCTCTCTCTCTATCCAATAATAAATAAATAAACAAATAAATAAATAAATGGGACAGATGGTGGCACACCTGGTTAAGCGCACGCATTACAGTGCACAAGGACCCAGGTTTAATCCCTGGTCCCCACCTCAAGGGGAAAGCTTCACAAGTGGTGAAGCAAGGGTTACAGCTGTCTCTCTGTCTCTGACTCTGCCTATTTCTCTCTCTCTGTCCAATAATAAATAAATAAATAAATAAATAAACAAATAAATAAATGGGACAGAAGGTGGCACACCTGGTTAAGCGCACACATTACAGTGCACAAGGACCCAGGTTTAATCCCTGGTCCCCACCTGCAAGGGGAAAGCTTCACAAGTGGTGAAGCAAGGGTTACAGCTGTCTCTCTGTCTCTGACTCTGCCTATTTCTCTCTCTCTGTCCAATAATAAATAAATAAATAAATAAATAAACAAATAAATAAATGGGACAGAAGGTGGCACACCTGGTTAAGCGCACACATTACAGTGCACAAGGACCCAGGTTTAATCCCTGGTCCCCACCTGCAAGGGGAAAGCTTCACAAGTGGTGAAGCAAGGGTTACAGCTGTCTCTCTGTCTCTGACTCTGCCTATTTCTCTCTATCTCTGTCCAATAATAAGTAAATAAAGATTTAAAATATTTTTTAAAATAAATATTAAAAAAAATAAAGATTGGTCCCTTTGTCTCAAAGTTGGACAAATTTTGCTATGATTCACCTATAGATCTCTCCATAGGAACAGGACTCAGTAAAAGAACACATCTTTTCCAGGCTTCTTTCATATCTAATCTGAGTTTTCTGTTGCAGACCTCACCTGAGAGTCGGTCTTCATTATCCTCATTAAATGTTTGGCCCAGAATCCCTGTCTCAGGATCTACTTCTAAAGAAACAAATCTGGGGGTCAGGCAGTAGCACAATGGGTTAAGTGCACATGGGACAAAACACAAGGACCAGTGCAAGGATTGCAGTTCGATCCCAACACCCCACTTGCAGGGAGGTGCTTCACAAGCAGTGAAGCAGGTCTGCAGGTGTCTATCTTTCTCTCCCCCCTCTATCTTCCCCTCCTCTCTCCATTTCTCTCTGTCCTATCCAACAACAATGACAGCAATAATAATAATAACTACAACAATGAAAAACAAGGGTAAAAAGAGGAAAATGGCCTCTAGTAGCAGGGGATTCAATTGCAGGCACTAAGCCCCAGCAATAACCCTGGAGGCCAAAAAAAAAAAAAAGAGAGAGGCAAGTCTAAATACTCCCAATAAAAGTGTTAGTGATGAATAGGACAATGAACCTAGTGACAATGCAAGCAATACCAAAAGATGATATCAATTTATACATCCTTCATTATTGCAAGGCACCTGCGTACTAGTCTAAGGATTTTATAGCCTTACAAAAATTCATGAGGCATTAGTAAACCATTTTGTAAAAAAGGAAATAGTGACACATAAGAAGGTGTAGGCAGGGGCCAGGCAGTGGCACAACTGGTTAAGCACTCACATTACAGTGCACAAGGACCCAGGTTCAAGCCCCTGGTCCCCACCTGCAGGGGGAAAACTTCACAAGTGGTGAAGCAGGACTGCAAGTGTCTCTCTCCCTCTCTAGCTCCCCCTCCCCATCAATTTCTCTCTGTCTCTATCCAATAATAAATAAAAAATATATAATAAAAAAAACAGAAGGTGTAGGCATCAGATGGCTGGAGGTGCCAATCAGCAACTGAGGCCCCTCTAAATTGAGGTGGATTATTGTCCAGCACATCTTGACTGAAACAATATATACAATACCTTGTAAAAGGTCTACTATTGGTGCAAATACAGAGGTAAAGTCCTATCATGCTACAGTGATACTTGGTTCATTTTAATGTCACTAGAATAGATATTTATGTTACAGTTTTTGCCACTGCTCCTGAGATTCTTCTATATGGATTGTAGATAAGCAATAATCAAGTACAAGTAGTTAAGACAAACCCAGTTTATCAATCAAACATGCAACCTCCATCTTATATAGCAACACAGAATACTGATCTTCACCCAAATTCACTACAAAATCTTCAGAGCTTAGGACTCATTGCATCTTTTGCAGAGCAAGGACCCACAATTACATTGTAAGCCAACTGTTTCTTTATAGGGTACTGGGGGGGGGGCACTGTGGAAAAGAAGGAACACTTTTTGGTACTTTCAATTCAGTAGAGATCAGACTAGAAGAAATCAAAATTTAGAGACAGTCTTCAGATTACATTTGCTTTCTAGACTGACTTTAGGCAATTTTTGACAGGCATTCTCTCTCTCACACCCCCATCTCATCTCCTGCTTTTTTGGCATTGCTGGGACTTCACTTCTCTAAGAGAACTTTCACTTTAAAAATAATAAAGTTAAAGGTGGAGAGAGAAAGACACCAGAGTCCATAAGTTCCCACTAGTGTGGTAGCGACCAGACCTGAATCTGGGTCATGTGCATCATTGTTCCCTCTCAGATGAGCTACCTTGCCAAACCCATACTGAACTGAGTTCATGACCCTACTGTAAGGACCCAAGTAAGGTTACATTGTACAAAGTTGAATGCTAAAGGACTAAGAATAGCCTCCCACTTCTGTGTTCTCTCTCTCTCTCTCTCTCTTTACCTCTACCTCTATCTCTATCTCTAACTCTCTGTCCTCTACAAACTGGAGCTGCACATGTCTCCTCAACAGAGAGCCTCCACCATGTAGCTTTTGCTTACAACAGCCAGTTAGAAAGCAAAAGGCAAGCAAAGTCCTGCCAGAGACTCACTGTGCCCTGGACAGCGTCCCATATAAACAAAGTGAGGCCTCCTTTAAAGAAAAGAAGCCCTTGGCTTTTCTTTTAAGGGTGAGAGCGATCTTTCTTCAAAACCACAACATTTCCTTGGCCTTGACTTCTCCTTATGCAAAACCCAAATGTACATGGTTTTACTTCTGTATAACCTTTTCCAGCAAACCCACAAAAATTTGGGTTCCAGCAGAAAGGATTTGCCAATTATGCCAGTTGGGGATAATGAGAAAAAACAGAAACTGGGGTTTTCTGAAGAAGGAGGTAGCTCAGAAGGCAAAATCAGTGTAGAAATTTTGGCTATGAAATCTGGAAAGAGGAGAGAGAATAGATAGGGCTAAATCAGGGCCAGACAAGACCTTTTTAGGAATTGATATTTAATTTAAAAAAACTGGTAGAATTCCCCCAACTCTATATGTTATTCAAAACAAAGTCTTTATAATTTATACCTAATTCTGGCATAATGTATGCCAGAAATAAACTTTTATTTTTTTCAGTTGAAAAATTTTGGGTAAGCTCACAGCAGCTGGATTCCACCAGTGTTTGGAACAGTTGCTTGGCCACTTTCCTGAGATGCTTGCTGACGACCGCACAAAGCTGCGTGATGTAAAGTGAAGCCTAGGTCTTCAAACTAAACTCTGTCTTTTGGGAAGAGGGAAACAGTGGGATGTCCATTAGTTGTCTATGCTTGGTGCAAACTTACAACAAATCTGAGCAGTTACAACACCCTTCATCCCTGAGGTGAAGGAGAATGCTAGAAGTTGGGTATATGAAGATGGAGTCAATGACGTTTTTGCTAGGAAGTTTCACAGTAGTAATAAGGTAAAATGACCGCTTGAGTAGAACAAACATTCACATGGAACACCATAGTGGTAGCATTACTAAAAGATTATCATGGTCCTTTCGTGAATGTAACATCTGCTTCCCAATCACCCCGGTAACGTTAGTTAGACCAACAATTGAAAGATTAACTCCTAGATTGGTTTAGAACAGTACCCAGTCTGTCTGGCTAATGTCACCACTGATGGCATACCTATCTATAAAGATTGAAACCACAGGGTAGAGAGATCAGGAACAGGTGTTAGCAAATAAGAGCTGCAAAACAGATAAAATAAAAGTATAGGACAAAGGAGACAGCACGGTGGTAGCACACAGGAATGACATGTGCAAAAGTCCCAATGACAAACATCATAAAAAAGCCAGAGCTGACTAGTGTTCTGGTAAATAGCAGACAAACAAACAAATACCCTGTCTAGAGTCTGTTGTTGTCAATTGCAATAAATAAAATTTTAAAGAGAATCTTGACTTTCTTATAATTAAAAATTCCTCAAACATTGCTTTTCCGTACTATTGTTTTCAAGACTCTTTTCTTTGGAGTTAGAAAGCCTCTGCTTCTTTTTTGTAATTATTATTATTTTGCCTTTTGTTGCCCTTGCTGTTTATAATCGTCATTGTTATTATTATTATTGTTGTTGGATAGAACAGAGAGAAATGGAGAAAGGAGGGGAAGACAGAGAGGAGGAGGGAGAAAGACAGACATCTGCAGACTTGCTTCACCGCTTGTGAAGCTCCCCTGCAGGTGGGGAGCCGGGGGCTCGAACTGGGATCTTTACACCAGTCCTTGTGCTTCACAATATGTGTGCTTAACCCGCTGTGCCACCGCCTAGATCCCAGAAAGCCTCTACTTCTAAACTTATTAGTAGTAAAGATACTTGAGGATTCATTAAGGTTTCTTCATGTAAATCCCTCATATATGAAGCAAGGCACAGTCCAAAAGTTCATACAATATATCCTTCATAAGGCCCATATATGCTTCATGCACCCTCCTGAGAGAGCATCAAATGTTAGTGTTCTCTTCAAATTCAGAATCTAGCAGGTTTAAGACATTAGAACTCTCCTAACCTCCCAGAGTAATTTCATCTTTCAAAAATTTCTTTCATGGTGGGCAAAATACCTCGCTGGGCATAATCACTTTGTTTGTTGTACATCCAGACTCAAGTCTAGCACCCACCATGTTGAAGGAAGCTGTGATACACGTCTCACATACTCTGTCTCCCTTTCTATATCTCTTCTCTCTCTCTCTCTTTCTTTCTCTCTCTCTCTCCCTCTCCCTCTCTCCCTCTCTACATAGATACATATCTGAAAAAAAAAAAGCTAGCTTGGAGAAGTAGAATCTTGACAATGACTATAAAAATAAATAAACTTACAGAAGTTCCTTCATTTCACTTTTAAAAATCATCTTGAGGGTGGTGCTGGTTGGTTACATACCCGGTTGATTACCATGCCTAATGACCCAGGTGCAAGCTCCCTGCCCCTACCTGCAGGGGGAAGCTTCATGATTGGCAAAATAGTGCCGAAGGTGTCTGTCTCTCTTTACTTCTCTATCTCCACTTCCCTCTCAATTTCTCTATGTTCTATCAGATTTTATTTATTTATTCATGAGAAAGCTAGGAAGAGAGAACCAGACATCACTCTGGTATATGTACTGCCAGGGATTAGACTCTTTTTTAATTGCAATGAATGTGTTCTAGCCTGGTATGACTCTTGAGTACAGACTGTAACTCAGGCATTAAACAAATGGTTACACTGAATAAGTCCAAGCATGTCTGCTTGGTGAGTTACAGCAAAACAATGACAAACATACAGTTACACTCCAAGAAGGATTACTTTATGCATATGTGGTTTTCTTCTTCCTCTATTTCTTTCATAAAATTCGATCTATTATCTACATCAATGTATTTATAAAGGTATCAACACATAAGAAATAAGAAGAGAATGGGGGGGGTGGTCCAGGAGGTGGCGCAGTGGATAAAGCATTGGACTCTCAAGCATGAGGTCTTGAGTTCAATCCCTGGCAGCACATGTACCAAAGTGATATCTGGTTCTTTCTCTCTCCTCCTATCTTTCTCATGAATAAGTAAATAAAATATTTTAAATAAATAATGGAGGGGGAGGAAGGAAAGGAAATGAGAGAGCGAGGGAAGACCTCTTGAAATTCTAGTCAAATTACAATCCAAGGAAATTTTCATATAAAAATACTGAATAACCTCTCTGCTTCGAACTGAGGAATTAAAGTAGTTTTCTCATGTATTTTGTTTCACAAAGAACTATTTCTCTTTTAAAAAATGTATACATGATGCCAACCAGACTTCCCTGGACAGATGACCTCACCAATGTGTCCTGGAGCCCTGCTTCCCCAAAGCCCTTCCCCACTAGGGAAAGAGAGAGACAGGCTGGGAGTATGGATCAACCTGTCAACGCCCATGTTCAGTGGTGAAGCAATTACAGAAGCCAGGCCTTCCACCTTCTGCATCCCACAATGACTTTGGGTCCATACTCCCAGAGGGATAAAGAATAGGAAAGCTATCAAAGGAGGGGATGGGATACGGAGATCTGGTGGTGGGAATTGTGTGGAGTTTTACCCCTCTTATCCTGTTGGTATGCTTCTAGTTCCGCTTCTAGGATCCCTTCTGTTACATTGCTTGATGTTGTGGTCTATTTACATGGTCATTCTGTTACATTGGTTTGGTCTCACTCCTCCTACATCCGGGAGATTTGGTTTAGCCCTTGCTAGTTTCGAGCTTCTTCCTTCTCCCCGTCCTCTACCGTACATACTTGCGGCTTTTCCTGACGCTGCCGCCGCCGGAGGAGAAGAATGCAAGACAGATTTGGGTTGTGATTAGTTTAGATTAGTTTTTTGAACCGTTCGCTCGTGACTAAGAAATACTGTTTCTCCGCTCAGCCTTGTGTCCCTGGTAGTCTGTCTACTGCCACGAAGCTAGCTCAGCATACTGGTGCCCTGAACGTTGATGGCATTATCCTATGGTTTTGTTAATGTCTCCTTTATAAAGTAAATTTAAAAAATCAAAAAAATGTATAGTACTTGCATAATACCCATTTGTTATATACAACTGCTAATATGTTATCTTTCTAGAAGTAAATTTCCTTCAACCTGGCATTATCTTGTTTGTTATTATCTTTTTAAATTGTCTTTATTATATTTTATTTATTTAGTGGAGAGAGACAGTCAGACATTGAGAGCAAGGGGGAAATGGAGAGACAGAGAGAAACCTACGGACCTGCTTCACCACTCAAGCTTTCCCACTGCAGGTGGGGATGGAGGCTTGAACCTGGGTCCTTGCACACTGTGACATGTGTGCTCAACCAGGTGTGCCACCACCCGGCCCCTAGTTTTTACTTTCTAAAACTACACTTCGGAGATAAAACAGTGAAAATTTAAGTTATTACAGAATTAAACTTTTGCTTGTTGCAGTTTCTAGGAACTAAAGCTGATCCTCATCAAATTATGCTAATTTACTGTACAGTGTTTAATTAAATCTTACCCCAGGCAATCTATTTCCAGGGTTTATTTTTACAGCTTGGAACTTTCAAACATGAAAATGCCTTTCAATTTCAATTTAAAAAAAATCTATTCACTGAAGTTCATTAGAAATAAAAACTTACACTGTAGGCTTACTTTCCCCTCTAGTCTGCTTCCTCATGTTCAGTCTTTGTCTAGTTCAGTTCGCTTTTCAGGAAAACAAAGATGCTTCTGAGAAATTATCTTCTTGATTCTGAACAGTAGACAGTAAATTTCTCTCTGAAATGGCAATTCTCTTGAATTGGACCATTTCCCAGGCAGAGTGTGTTCAGCTAAACACAAACATAACGGGAGATAAGATGGAATCTCTTTCATCAGAAAGTGACAACAACTGCACATGCTACAACTGAACATACACATCCTAGTGCCACTTACCCCTCAGGGTCACTTTCATCAGGGGAGAACAGACTGGCA
The DNA here is from genome assembly GCF_950295315.1 of Erinaceus europaeus. Classification (NCBI taxonomy): domain Eukaryota; kingdom Metazoa; phylum Chordata; class Mammalia; order Eulipotyphla; family Erinaceidae; genus Erinaceus; species Erinaceus europaeus. The sequence goes on along the minus strand of NC_080182.1, from coordinate 18,114,817 downwards.
TTCAGCAGGCTGCTTGATCTCTTACCACAGGCTAGAGTTGGAATGAAGGTGTGTTCGCCTTTGATCCTAACCAATTCACACTGCCCCTGATTTAATTATCTGACAGCTGACAGATAAAACACTAGGATTTCCGAGAATCTCCCCTTTTAGAAATCTCTACATGACCAAAAGCTACCAGAGGCTCACATACACTTCAGCTGCTAAACCATTATTCAAGCTATTTTTCCAGCCATGACATCATCTCCCCAGATAATAACTTGGGTCCACCTGCATATCGCAAGTCAGGCTCAGGAGAAAAAACTAATATAGTCATGGGCCTTTTGGAATATAACTAAAATAGACCTACTAACTATCTACAAAGCAGAGACCCCACATCTTCATCTGAAATATTCCAGCCTTTAGGTTCATGATTAGTCAACAATTTGTTCAGCTTTATATGTTAATTCTTTTTTCAGCCACCAGGTTCCAGATGCTACCATGATGCCAACCGGACTTCCCTAGGCAGATGACCCCACCAATGTGTCCTAGAGCCCGCTTCTGCAGAGCTCTACCTCACTAGGGAAAGAGAGAGAGAGCGAGAGAGCTTGGGAGTATGGATCGACCTGTCAACGTCCATGTTCAGTGGGGAAGCAATTACAAAAGCCAGACCTTCCACCTTCTGTACCCCATAACGACCCTGGGTCCATACCCCCAGAGGGATAAAGAATAGGAAAGCTATCTGGGGAGGGCATGGGATACAGAGATCTGGTGTTGGGAATTGTGTGGAATTGTACCACCTCTTATTCTATGTATTTTGTCAGTGTTTCCTTTTTATAAATAAAAATTAAAAAGAAAAAAAAAGAATGTGAAATCAAAGCCAGTTAGTCTGGAAGCTGACAATAAATTTGACTTGGTCTAACAAAATATCATCTGGATAATATTCCCACTTTGCCATGAGCACAACTAGGTTTGATCCCTGTTTATCCATTGTATGGAAAGAGGTTTAAGTAATATGGTGTGTAGATCTCTCTCTCTCTCTCTTTCTCTCTCCCTCTCCTTCTCCATCTCTCTCTCCCTCTCTCTCTTTTTCTCTCTCTGTCACTCAGAGTAGTAAAGCCCCAGAAGTGGAAAAAAGTGGCTCCAATCAGACATGTTTTCAGTCTTTCAGGACAAAAATATAACATGTGGGACACATCTTCATTTTATATAGATGAGTCTTTTTCAGAGCAAGTATTATAACACCTTTAAAATGTTCCATCCTTTCTTGAATTTCAGTTAAAACAGTGATCATTGTTCTCTGCTCTGACATCTGAATATCATATACAACTTAAAGTTGATATAGCATCACTAAGGTGTTGACCTTTTCCTGTCAAAGTATTTTTGGACATTTCTTTTACCCTTTGCTGTGTGACGTCTGCCCTCTCCAATTTAGGTCACACAGAGGAAGCACAAGTTCCTATATATCAAAATTACACAGTTTCTGCCAAGCATGATTGGCAGATAGCTTCCTAGGTGACTTCTAATGATCCCTGCCTCCTAGCATCCCCACCATGTGTACAAACACCTACACTGTGGCAGGATTGTACTTTAAAATCAATGTCATGCAACAGAAATGTTACTGTGTCAATTTCAAATTTAAATTATAGAAGATGACATATCCTGCCATGGACATTCTCCTCTAAGTCAATGTCTCAAAATCAGTTATCTTTCTTTCTCTTATTGCTTGTTCTTAGGAAAGCCAGTGCCATATCAAGCAGCACTCTGAGAATATATAAAGAAGCCCATATCCACATGTCCCAGTCAATAGCCTCCCAAGGAATTATAGCCCACCAACATTCATAGGAGACAGTGTAGAAGCAAACTCTCCCCCAGTTGAACCCTCATATAAAGAGTTTAACTGTAGTTTTATGAAAGAGGAAGTCAGAATCACCTAATTACCTACCTTATTATTTTTTTTAGTGACTTACAAAAGTATGAGATAATGGGGGTATAATTTCACACCATTACCACCACCAGAGTGTCCCCATTCTTCTCTCCACTGGAAACTGTAATACACAGGGTAGAAAGAAGCTAGGCATTCTATTTTAGGTATGACCCTGGAAGCCCATTAATTTAGTCATTTTTGCTTGAGCTTGATAGCTAACATGGAAATGGACTATAAATATTTCTGGGATGATGGTGAATGATTTGAGAATAGGGCTAGAAAACTGGATTAGGTCAGGGCAAGGGTAGATAGCATAATGGTTATGCAAAGAGAGTCTCATGCCTGGGGCTCCAAAATCCCAAATTCAGTCCCCTGCACCACCAAAAGCCAGAGCTGATCAGTGCTCTGGTAAAGAAAAAAAAAAAAGAAAGAAAGAAAATAAAAGAAGGAAGAGAAAGAAACAAAAGAAAACTGGATTAGGGCAGAGAGTAGCTTCTGACCTTGAAGAAAGTATATAAATACAATTAACAGTTTACCCTATCAATCTGACCCAAGGCCCATATATATTTATATTTCACACAGGAGCCAGTGTGAATTTTGAGTCCCTGTCAGTCTGATCTTCGAGTCCATGGTCATAGCTGGGAACATTCTAGGCTGCATTCATTCCAGGATCAGTCTTCCTCAAGTGGCAGAGCAGGATGAACCAGCCTCCCTTCAGAGAGTGGGGCAATCCCTACAATTTCCTTATTATTTAAATGTGATAAGACAGACAAATTGATCCAGAAGAAGGGAAAGAGGAAGAAAGAGAGATGCCTACATCTCTCTTCACCACTCATGAAGTTTCCTCTGCAGGTGGAGAGTAGGAGTTTTAACCCAGTTTCTCGTGTGATGGTAACGAGTCTTCTTCTAGCGTTTGCCATGGTAACGAGTATGCTGAACCAAGTGAGCCATCACCAAGTCTCTCAAATTCATTTACTGGCATCTGTCTGATTATCAGCCTCAGCTAATCACTCCTAGTTTTCTGGAAGCTTCTTCAATGCTTCAGAGATATTTCCAGTTACTTCCTGCAGAGTCTTTCCTGTTGGAAGTTCAGGGCATTGTAGTTTGCGTCAAGACCAGCAGGAAATTTTCTGGTTCCAGTCTAACTGAGGGGGTATATTATCAACAAAAATGCAATCATGGGTACGACATCCCATTAATTCTGTCATGTAAAGTAAATAACCTATGAAACGACATCCCAGAAAGTTATAGGTACTATCTCTTCTCAAGAAGGAATTACACAAAGCTGTTACCACCAAAAGTTTTAGTTTGTGATTTCTATATTGCTAGAGAAAAAAAGTCATAAGTCCTGCTGAAATTTGACGTGTGTGTGTGTGTGTGTTTGTGTATGTATATGTATATATATATTAAAATGCTTAGAACACTAGAGTTGCCTCAAAATATTTCTCAATGTATGAATCATAGTTTGAATATATATGCTTCTTGAAAATGTCTTGATGTTCTGCCATGCTAGCTTCGTGGGCAGGAGAGAGAGATGACCAGGGACTCATGGCTGAGCTGGGAAGCAGTATCTCTTTATTGGCAAGTGGAGATGCAGTTCAACAAGCTAATCTCTTCTAATCACAACACAATTCTGTCCTGCATCTCTCCTGAGGCGGAAGAGTCAGGAACAAGGAAGTACATAGGATAGGGGGTGGGGAGAATGGAAAAGCGCAAACCAATGAGGATTAAACCAATGTCCAGAGACAGGGGGGTTTTCAGTCAACAGTGGCTATGTAAACAAAATACATCGTAAGTAATACAAGCGAACCTAATGTGATGATCAAAACAGAAGGTCTTATAAGCAGGATTTAGAAGCATACCAACAATGTTCAGCTTATAACAAGTTGGGGTAAGAAGTGAAAGCAAGATAATCCCAGAGACAACCTTCTTGGCTAGAACAGACAGTGAGATTACCCAGTCTCTGGAACTGATAACACAGACTTAGCCACCTAGAGAAAAGCACAGGTACAATCATCATTGCCTAATAGTGACTCACCTCAAAGCAGAAGTCATGCATATATAGTTGTACGACAGGTCAGAATCCTGATGGGGCTTATTCAGTTATGATTAATAAATATTAGAAATAAGAGAAGGCCTGGTGGTGGAACACTGTGATAAGTGCACATAGTACAGAGCACAAGGACTAGCACAAGAATACTGGTTCCAGACCCTGGCTGGCTTCCTACCTGTGTGTGTGTGTGTGTTTGGGGGTTCACTTCACAAGTGGTGAAGCAGGTCTGCAGGTGTCTTTCTCCCTCTTTATCTTCCTCTCCCCTCTAATTGCTCTCTGTCCTATTAAAAAGAAAATTGAGAAAAATAGCCATAGGAGCAGCAGATTCATAGTGTAGGCACTGAACCCCCAGCAATAAACCTGGAGGCAAAAAAAAAAAAAAAGAAACAAGAATGGAAACAGGGAAGTAAGTAGACCCTCTACAAAAGTCTGCTGCACTTTTATATATAAGCAATGAATTATTTGACTTTTTAAAATTCCATTCAAAATTGCATCAAAAAAATAAATAAATAAAGTGATTAAATTTAACCAAAGAGAAGAAATGCCTATACAGTGAAAGCTTTAAAAATAAAAATAATCAAGAGGACACTAGAAGGAAATGGAAAGGTATTCCATGGTCCTTCGCTGGAAGAATTGGCATTGCTAAAATAGCCTCTTACCTAAAGCAATATACAGATGCAATGTAATGCTTAGCTTTGGCATTTTTCACAGAAATCAAACTGAAAAATCACAAAATCTTACCAGATCCATGAAAAACCCCAAATAACTAAAGCAATGCTGAGCAAAAAAGTAAATATAATATCATAGGCATAGTTTACAGGCATAGTCCAAAGTTTGTGTGTGGGGGTAGGGGGGTGGGTGGAGGGGTGGGTAGTCTGCCTGCCTTGCAGGTGAGCTGCCCAAATTCAAGTCATGGCATCCTGTGTGAGTGCCACAGCACTGAGGGCACTGTTGATGCTGTGGTGATTTCACCCATACCTCTGCCTCAGTGGGGAAAGGGGGGTTGGCCCAAGAGTGGGAAAACTGAGCAAACACAAAGTCCCAGGAAGATGAAAAAGGGAGGGGGGGCATCATACACTCTAAATTCAAACTATACTATAAATACATAGTAATCAAAGCAATAAGCTACTGTAATGAAATTAGGCACATGTTCAGCGCATCAGCATTAAGAGCCCAGAAACAGATGTATACACTGAAGGGAAATAAGTGAACATTCAATGGAGAAAGTTTCTTGAATGACACATCTTGGGAAAACTGGATAGTCACATGCAAAAGGATCATACTAGATCACTGTCTTATACCATATACAAAAATTAATTCAAAATAGATTAAAGATTTGAATGTAAGGACTGAAATTATAAATAGATATAAGAAAAGTTATATGGTAAACTCCTAGAAATTACAAGGAAAACAAAGGCAAAAATAAACAGGACTACATCAAAATAATAATTTTCTACACGGAAAAAAAAAAAAAAGAAAGAAGAAAAAGACGAAAACACTGATGGGAACCAGGAGATAGCAAAGTGTTTGCCCTGAGGCTTGGGGTCAATCCACTACCATAAATTACAACTGAGCAGCACTCTGGCTAGCCCCCTCCCATTAAAATATTTAAAAAAATAGAAAAGCTCTGTGTATGCATTGATAAGCTATTTACAAATTATATACTTGACCAGGGATTAATATCTAAAATATTTAAAAATACAATTTAATGAAAACGAAATAACCCAATAAAAAGTGAACAGAGGATCAGAACACACATTTCTCCAGAGAACATACAGTTGTTCAATAGGTACACTGAAATATTTCCTCAGCATTTACTCCACTTAAGATTTGCTTTATTTGTTAAGAGAAAGAGAGAGAGAGGGAGAAGGAGAAATAGACTAAGATTTCACATATGAAACCAGGAATCAACCCAAGAGCCTTAGCCATGAAACTCCTCTGTGCTATCAGCTAAGCTATTTTTCCTGCTCCCATAACTTATTCATAGTGCAAATCAAACCCACCCATAAATATATATAATCTGGAGGGGGTGAGATAGCATAATGGTTATGCAAATAAGACTCTCAAGCCTGAGGCACTGGAGTCCCAGGTTCAATCCCCCCTGTACCACCATAAGCCAGAGCTGAGCAGTGCTCTGGTAAAAAAAAAAAAAAAAAAAAAAAAAAAAAAAAAGACATATAATCTCACTTTTGTTATTTTATGAAAAAAACGTTATTTTACAAGGATGTTGATCAGAAGATAAATTTTATAGCAATGCAAAAAGTCATGGGAATTTCAAATAATAATAATAATATAAACGACATGAGTCAGTTGTTCTTTTTCTGGTTATTTATCAAAAGAATATAGAAACACAAATTTGAAAAGGCATATGCATCTCTATGGTTATTATGGAATATTTACAATAATCATAATATGAAAATACATATCAATGTTCATTCATGAATGGGAGGATATAGAATATATGATTTTCTAGAGAAAGGAATAACAACTAAAATGTATGAAAAGCTCACCAAAATCAGCATCAGAAAAACAAATAACCCCATACAAAACTGGGGAAAGGATAGGAACAGAATATTCACCAAGGAATAGAAGCGAAGTGCCAACAAGTATGTGGAAAAATGCCCAAAGTCACTAATTATCAGAGAAATGCAATTTAAGACAACAATGAGCAAACTTTACTCCTATGAGAATGACAGATCAGAAAAGACAGGAAGAACAAAAGTTGGAGAGACTGTAAAGGAACCCTTCCACTTTGCTAATGGAAATGCAAATTGGTCCAACCCCTATGGAGAACAGTCTGAAGAATTCTCAGAATGCTAGAAATGGACCTACTCTATGATCCAGCAATCCCTCTCCTGGGAATAGATCCAAAGGAAAAAAACACACCCATAAAGAAATCTAAGTATAGGGGGCCGGGCAGTAGTGAAGCAAGTTAAGTGTACATGGTGCAAAGCGCATGGACCTGAGTAAGTATTCCGGTTCAAGCCCCAGATCCCCACCTGCAGGGGTGTCGCTTCACAAGTGGTGAAGGAAGCAAGTCTGCAGATGTCTATCTTTCTCTCCCCATTTCTGTCTTCCCATTCCCTCTCAATTTCTCTCTGTACTAACCAACAACAATAACAATAAATATAACAACAAGGGCAACAAAAATGGAAAAAAATGGCCTCCAGGAGCAGTGGATTTGTAGTGCAGGCACCAAGCCCTAACGACAACCCTGGAGGCAAAAAAAGAAAGAAAGAAAGAAAGAAAGAAAGAAAGAAAGAAAGAAAGAAAGAAAGAAAGAAAGAAAGAAAAAGAAAAGGAAAGAAAAAGTAAAAGAAAGGAGAAAAAAAAGAAATCTAAGTATATCTATAGCACCATAATTTTAATAGTTCAAATTTGAAAGCAAACTAGGGGAGTGACTAAGAAATTTGTGATATATATGTGTACAAGGAGTTCTATTCAAAGAAGGTCTCCCCCCCACCCTTCCCTTCTTCTTTCTGCTTTTCTGTCTTAAAATAAATAAATAAATAAATAAAAAGGGGTCAGGCAGTAGTGCAGCGGGTTAAGTGCACATGGCACAAAAGCACATGGACCAGAGTAAGGATCATGATTTCAGACCCAGCTCCCCACCTGCAGGGGAGTCACTTCACAAGTGGTAAAGCAGGTCTGCAAGTGTCTATCTTTCTCTCCCCCTCTCTGTCTTCCCCTCCTCTCTCCATTTCTTTCTGTCCTATCCAATAACAGTGACATCAATAACAACAACAATAATAACTACAACAGGGATAAAACAACCAGGGTAACAAAAGGGAAAAAATGGCTTCCAAGAGCAGTGGATTCGTGATGCAGGCACCAAGTCCCAGCAATAACCCTGGAGGCAAAAATAAAATAAAATAAAATAAAATAACAAAGGAAGAGAGGACAGACAGTGGCACACCTGGCTTACAGAACACATTACAATGCTCAAGGACTTAGATTCCCCTGTAGAGAGAAAACTTCAAGAGTGGTGAAACCGTGCTGCATGTCTCTCTTTCTTTTTTCTTTTTTTTTAAATTTATTTATTTTCCCTCTTGTTGCCCTTGTTGTTTTTATTGTTGTAGTTATTGTTGTTATTGATGTCGTCTTTTGGATAGGACAGAGAGAAATGAAGAGAGGAGGGGAGACAGAGAGGGGAAGAAAAAGATAGACACCTGCAGACCTGCTTCACCACTTGTGAAGCGACTCCCTTGCAGGTGGGGAGCCTGGGGCACCAACAGGGATCCTTAATCTGGTCCTTGAGCTTTGCGCCACATGCACCTAACCCTCTGCGCTACCCTCCAATTCTCCTCTCTCTGCATTTCTGTCTCCCCCTCCTCTCTAAAAGTTTCTCTGTCTCTATCCTAAATAAAAAAAAAAAAACATTTCTAAAAAAAAAAAGAAAGCAAATGAAGAAACAAATTAAACAGTAAAGAAGAAAGGGATAGGGACAAAAGACAAGAGAGGAATAGAGGGAAAGAAAAAAGGGAGAAAAAGAAGGTAGGTAGGTAGGTAGGTAGGTAGGTAGGTAGGTAGGTAGGAAGGGAGGAAGGAAGGAAGGGAGGGAGGGAGGGAGGGAGGGAGGGAGGGAGGGAGGGAGGAAGGAAGGAAGGAAGGAAGGAAGGAAGGAAGGAAGGGAGGAAGGAAGTGAGCTTCTGGGATAGCTAGCAAGGAATTTCAATTCTAAAGATAAAATTGCTGTTCTAACAAAGTTTCCAAAGTGACTGAATACTGCCATCAATTTAAATGTATTGAGTGTACAATCAAGAGCATAAGATTGGAATCATGGTCACATGAGGGTTCAGACGCATCTATTCTAAAAATATGCTGCTTTGTTCAATGACAAAGGAAGCAGATATTTTTGTGACCATAATTTATAGCATGTCTAGGAACAACAGGAAAGCAAGAGTGACTTAAGTTCAGGCTCCTTGTTTGCAAGATCTCGTAGAGAGAAAACAGCAAACTGCTTTCCTTGTCCTATTTGGTTGCACTCATGCCAAACTTGATATTGATTCGTGTTCTTCAACAGAATGGCTAAGGAAGTTTGTGGTATATCTACACAATGAAGCAGTGTGCAGCTGCTAAAAATGATGAGATCATCATCTCCTTTGCATATGGTGGTCATAACCTGAAGGCATCATATGAACTGAGACAAGCCAGAAAGAGAAAAACTACTGTCAAATGATCTCATTTATAGGTGGGACTTAAGAATAAAGAACAGTAAGGAGACAATGTAAGGGTGAAATTTGAACTGGTGTATTGCACCAAAGCAAAGGACTCTGGGCAAGGAATGAATGGAGTAGGATGAAGGGATATTGGGGATGTGATGTGTCTCCTAGACACCAATCAAGGGAAGATGAGAGTTTGTGCCTATGTGTTAAAGACTAAATTACAAACCATGAACCCTCCAATAAAAAGATTTAAAATACTAATTCATCCAGTAAACTCATCAAAAATTTCCTCTAGTCATGGCTCTAGTCAAGGAATGTTTGCTCATGAATTCATCATGAAACTCCCAAAAGGCAACATTTCCCCTTTTAATTATATTGTCCCAGGTAAAGGAGTGTGGGAGTAGAAGAACATCTGTGTTTGAGGGATGGCTGTGTTGCCTCTCCATGTAGCACATCTGACTATAAAGGGAGTCTGAGTACTACAGATTTGGCAAGAACCCCCTTCCTTCTCTGAAACAGAGAACTGCCTTCTACCGTTAGCCTTCTCTCAAGGACCTCTTAGGTAACCAAGCATATCTGCCTTTTTTATGACTCTCTTTTGCAGGAGAACTAGGTTCCAGTACATAAACATGTCTGTAATTTGGTTGTAAACATAGCCAGGGGTTTATGACGATGGTGCAGTCACAAATAAAATATATTTGCTGGCCTGGGCTCATCTGTTCAATACAGAGTAGGTCCAGGTGGACAGAGACTGTGGTGAATCACATGGTGGGGACATAAGTGACAAAGGCTAGAATAAAAAGGATGAAGTTGAAAAAGACACTTCTTTTCTTATAGAATATGGAGAAGAGAATATGAAAAATTTTACTAGTAGGAATACAGTCTCATCCAAAATAGCTGTTGATATATTTAAGAATAAATTTAATTTAAAAATCCAGCATTGGATTTATTGATCTTTCAATAGTTGTGTGTGGATATTTTTTCTGGATAATCTGTCTCTTGTGTGTGTGATTTTAAGATAACCTACTACTATTCTGTTAATCTTACCCTATCTCCTGAGGTTAGTTAACACTTATCTTGCATATTTGGGTATATCCATATTAGTCGCATACAAGCCGAAGCTACATTTTGTTGTTGGATTAATTCTTTGATAATTATGCAGTGTTCACCTCTATATATTTATTGCAATTTTTTTTTCACTGAATATTGATTTTACCTGACATGAGAGTACTTTTTTCCTCACCTTTTATCTACATGAGTGGCTTGCTATAGTTTTAACTGTTATCTTTTTCTTTATATTTGGTGTGGGATTCTTGTATACATAGGGTAGAAGGAAACAAATTATATTGTTTATTATTATTATTTATCAGCCACTCTGTCTTTTGATTGAGTTCAGATCATTCACATTTAGTTTGATTACTGATAAATGTGGTTTACTGGTTGTCATTCTATTTCATGTTTTTAAATTGTTTTGTGTGTCTTTTGTTTTCCCATTCATTTCTATCTGACAGTACTTGGGAGTAATCATCCATAGTGATCTTCTGAATTCCCTAATTTGGTTTCTTATGAGTTTCTACATTTTGTTTTTTAGTTATTATGAGGGATTTGTTCAACTTACTGTATTTCAAACAACTTTACTTTTCCATTGATTTTGATTCATGATCATTACGACTCTGGCCTGTTTCTTCTTCTTTTATATTTTCCCATATATCAGATTACTGTTGTTTATATTTATGGATTTTTAAAAAATATCTTTATTGGGGGATTAATGGTTTACAGTCACCAGTAAAATACAATAGTTTGTACATGTGTAACATTTCCCAGTTTTCCACACAACAATTCAACCCCCACTAGGTGCTCCTCTGCCATCATGTTCCAGGACCTGAGCGTTCCCTCCAACCCCAGAGTCTTTTACTTTGGTTCAATACACCAACTCCAGTCCACGTTCTGCATTGTGTTTGTTCTTCTGATCTTGTTTTTCAACTTCTGTCTATGAGTGAGATCATCCCATATTCATCCTTCTCTTCGTAACTTATCTCATTGAACATGATTCCTTCAAGCTCTATCCAAAATAAGGTGAAGAAGATTAATTCACCATTTTTAATAGCTGAGTAGTATTCCATTCTGTATATGGACCACAGCATTCTTGGCCACTTATCTATTGTTGGACACCTGGGTTGCTTCCAGGTTTTGGCTATTACAAATTCTGCAGCTATGAACATTGGTATACACAAATCTTTTTCAATAGTTGTCTCTGGTTCCTTAGGATATATCCCTAGGAGAAGAATTGGTGGGTAATAAGGTAGGTCCACTTCTAGCCTTCAGAGAGTTTCCATATTGCTCTCCACAAGGGTTGGACCAATTTACATTCCTACCAGCAGTGCAGGAGAGTTCCTTTATCCCCACAACCTCTGCTGAATTTGTTGCTGCTACCTTTTCTGATATATGACGTTCTCAGTTCTCACAGGAGTAAAGTAGTATCTCATATTTGTCTTTATTTGTATTTCTGTGACAATCAAAGACTTGGAGAATTTTCTCATATAGCTGTTGGCCTTTTGGATCTTCTCTATGGAGAATATTCTGTTCATATCCTCTCCCCATTTTTGGGTGGGTTCATTTGTTTTCTTGTTGCTGAGTTTGGTGAGCTCTTTATGTATTTTGGTTATTAACCTCTTATCTGATGTTTGGCATATAGAGATCACCTATTCTCTTTGGGTGCTGGTATCTTTTGCTGTGCAGAAGTTTTTTAATTTGATGTAGTCCCAATGGTTTATTTTTTATTTTGTTTTCATTGTAAATGGATTCATTTCATTGAAGATGCCTTTAAAATGTATGCGGAAAAGGAAAAGTGTAATTTCCTCTAAGTATCTGATAGTTATAGTCTAACATTCAAGTCCTTGGTCCACTTGGAATTTACTTTTGTGTTGGTAAAATACAGTGGTTCAGTTTCATTCTTCTGCACATTTCAACCCATTTTCCCCAACAGCATTTGTTGAAGAGACTCTCCTTTCCCCATTTAATAGTCTGGGCACCCTTGTCAAAGACTGGATGTCCATAGGTGTGGGGACTTACTTCTGGGCTCTCAATTCTATTCCACTGGTCAGTGTGTCTATTCATGTTTCAGTGCCAAGCAGTTTTTATTACAATGGCCCTATAATATTATTTGAGATCTAGGATTGTGATGCCTCCAGTTATGTTCTTTCTTCTCAGGATTATTTTGACAATTCTAGGTATTTTCTGGTTCCAGATGAGCATTTGTAGCTTTTGTTCTAGTATCCTTAAAAAATCAGTTGGGATCTTGATGGGATTGCATTAAATTTGTATATGAATCTCGGTAGTATATTCATTTTGATGGTGTTAATTCTTCCAACTCATGAACACAGAATAGCTTTTCACTTCTTTGTGTCTTTTTCTATTTCCTTAAGTAGTGACTTATAATTTTCAGTATACAAGTCTTTCACTTCTTTGGTTAGGCTTATTCCTAAATATTTTATTTTATTTTTTGCTATAGTAAAAGGAATTGATTTCTGGATTTCATCTTCTTCTTAGTGTTTGCATAAAGGAATGTCACTGACTTTTGTATGTTAATTTTATAGACTGACACCTTACTGTAATTGCTTGATAAATTCCAAGAGCTTCCTGTTATATTCCTTAGTCTTTTTTTCAATGTATACTATCACGTTATCCTCAAATAGTGAGAGTTTGATTTCTTCTCTTCCAATCTGTATCCCTTTAAGTCCTTGCTCTTACCTTATTGCTATGCCAAGAACTTCCAATGCTATGTTGAACAGTAATGGTGATAGTGTGCAGCCCTGTCTAGTACCTGATCTGAGGGGTCACCATTGAGTATGATGATTGCTGTAGGTTTGCAACATAGAGACTTTACTATCTTGAGGAATTTTCCATCTATTCTCTTTTTTTCTGTAGAGTTTTGATCATAAAAAGATGCTGGATTTTGTCAAAGGTTTTCTTTTTGTCTATTGACATAATCATGTGCTTTTTGGTCTTGCTTCTCTTGAGCTGGTGGGTCATGTTGATTTATTTACATATATTACACCAACTTTGCATCACTGGGATGAATCCCACTTGGTCATGATGAATAATCTTTTTAATATATTGCTGTATCCAGTTGGCTAGAATTTTGTTCATTATTTTAGTACCTATGTTCATCAGAGATACTGGTCTGTAGTATATTTCTGGATTTATTTTACTACTTATCATCTTACTCAGGGTTTTGTGATCTTATATTTTCCCTATTTAATGTGTAACTCCTTTCAACAATTGTTATAAGGTATACCTGGGGATGGCAAATTTTAATAGTTTCAATATGTCTGATAAGAACTTCATTTCTCTTCAAACTTTAATGATAATTTTGTAGGGTGAAGTTTCTGTGCCTGGTAATTCTTACCATTTAGCACTTTGAAGGTGTAGTTCTGTTTCTGGTCTGTACAGTTTCTACAGAGAAGTGTGATTATAGCCTGATAATACTGCCTTTAGATGTCAATTTGCCCCCTTATCTTCCAGCCTGCATTATTCTTCTTTGTCCTTGACATTTGCTTAAGAGGCAATGATATGTCCTATAGGTCATTTCTATTTAGGAATTTGGATGTTCCCTCTGCTTACTGAACATCTGTGTTGGTCATTCTCCACATCTGGAAACTTTTTAGAAACTAAAATTTACAGAAAGAGGATAGAATTTTATAAAGTATCTAAAATTTCCCAATCAGAAAACTTTGAAGATTTGATTATTTATTTTGAAGGATTTAATTGGGGGGGAAAAAGTGTACCAGGATGTCACACTGGCACATACAATAGAAAGGATTGGATTCAAGGTCTCAGATACACAAGTTTGGAGCTGTATCCATTTGGCTAACATCTAGACCTCATTGTTTCATGAGAGAATGATAACCAGATACCAGAGCACTGAGATGGCATAAAAATCAAATTTGCTATATCACACATTCAAGTCATGTACTCTACCAGCTGAGCCATCTTCCTGACTCCAATTTATGACTGTGGCTGTCTTTTAAGGCCTACAAGCCTCCTAGTATCTACAAACTATAATAACTTTAAGCATCCTTGCTTTTCACAAGATTTTTATTTAAATCTGTTAGACTAAGACTTTTTTTTAAAAGCTTTTTTTAAAAAAAAAATTCTCTTTATTTATTGGATAGAGACAGTCAGAAATAGAGAGGGTAGGAAGAGATAGGGAAAGAAAAAGAAAGCCACCTGCAGCCTTGCTTTGCCACTGGCAAAGCCTACCCCCTACAGGTGGGGACCGAGGGCTTGAACCTGCATCCTTGTAAACTGTAGCATATGTGCTCAACCAGGTGCGTCACCACTTGCCCCCTTCACAAGATTATAGTGAGAGCTTGACATAATTTTGGAAATGTGTAGTAGGATTATTTAAAGCTAACTATATTCATCTAGTTTTCCAGCACCTATTTTTGACAGTTACCTATAGCTTCAAATCACAAAACAGAAAAAAAAAAACACATTTAATGAGGGCACAGAAAATATTTCCTAGTACATTACAACAAATATCAAGTAAGTGATATAGTCATGCTACATCCAAGAAATAAAGTAAGATTCAGTTACATTGTTTACAGACCACAAATGGAGATAAAGGTTTCGTGGAAAAGTTTCTATATCATGAAAGTGATTATGCTAAGTGAAATAAAGAAGTGAATGATAAATAATGGACGGTTTCAGTCATATGAGGGATATATATGACTAAGACAAATTAATTTACAAAAAAAAAAAAAAAGAGGTAATCAAACTGCTGCCTCTTGGACCTTGTGAGAACTTTAGTGGCTGTGAGGGACTGGTACAGAGTTTTGGTTGTGTAATTTTTAAATTTTTTTTATTATCTCTATTTATTGGATAGAGACAGCCAGAAGTTGAGTAGGAAGAGGGTGATAGAAAGGGAGAGAAACAGAGAGACACCTGCAATACTGCTTCACCACTCGCAAAGCCTTCCCCCTGCAGGTAGGGACCGGGACCTCAAACCCAGGTCCTTGTGCATTGTACCATGTGTACTGAACCAGGTGCACCACCACCCTGACCCCTTGGTTGTGGATTTGGTGACTTACATACACTATATATAGGTGTGAATGTGTATCTTTAAGTGTTATAAATTTAGAAAGTATTGGGAGTTGGGCAGCAGTGTAGTGGGTTAAGAGCATGTGGCGCAAAGTGCAAGGGCCAGCATAAGGATCTTGGTTCTAACACCAGGCTCCCCACCTGTTGGGGAGTTGCTTCACAAGTGGTGAAGCAGGTCTGCAGGTCTCTGTCTTTCTCTCCCTTTCTCTGTCTTCCCCTTCTCTTTCCATTTCTCTCTGTCCTATCCAACAACAATGACAACAATAACTACAACAATAAAGCAACAAGGGCAACAAAATGGAATAAATATCAATTTTTTAAAAAAAATTAGAAAGTATTGTTAAATAACAAGTAAGTTAAAAAGAGACAACTTTGTAGTAGAACTACAACCAAATGTAATATATATTACATTAAAATATAATATAAGCTTGATCACAAAAAAAATACCTTGAAAATCAGTAGCATTTTTAAACTTGGAGAATTAACCATCAGAAAAGTTATCATTAAGAGATTCAAATGTAGCAGCAAAAAAGGGTTGCACAGTATCTACCTAGCCAAGATTATATAGCTCAAACTAAAATTGATAGTAGTTCATTTTTATGAGACTTTAGACTTTGTAAATTGTCATTGATTGAAAATAGGATGATTGCAGTGTAGTATAATGACACAGAATGCAGTCGCTGGTGGTATTAGATAAAATTTGACAACAAATTGAAATACTTGGACAGGTAACAGAGATGCACTCAACTACCTTGGCAACAAGTATAATCCTGATGATAACATTGTTTCAAACCGTATTTTTTAACAGGAAAGTATGTATTTGGAAATAGAAAGACTGTAATATGCACGTACACAACTCTATGAGCACTGAAAAAGATGTGCAAGACGGTGCAATAAAACCATAGAGAGTTATCAGTTAATGAAGTCAAACATCCATTCATACATAACCGTAATGTATCAGGACTTGTTTAGGTAGTAATTTGACACTATGTATGTGTGATTAAAAGAAAGAGAATAGTGCCTTACCTGGTAGAGCACACAGTACCACATATGAGAACTCGGGTGCATGTTCCTGGGTCTTATGCTGCAGGAAAATAGCTTTAGGAGCAGCAGAGCAGTAATGCAAGTTCTCTCTCTCTCTCTCTCTCTCTCTCTCTCTCTCTCTCTCTTTCACTGTCCTTCTCTCACTCTCTCTCTCACTTTTGCTGTCCCTCTCTCACTCTCTCTCTCACTGTCCCTATATTTTCTGTTCTATTTCTATCACTCTCTATTAATAAAAAAGAAAATGAAAAAAGAAAAGCGACTACCAGGAACAGTGGAGTCATTAAGGCAGCAAGTCCTAGCAATAAAGATGACAGAGAGTGTAAGTGGAAAAGAATGCATGTGGAGTAGGAGTTGTCCCAATTTCTGTTCATAAACTGTTTTTGTACTTTTTAATATTCTCAGTTAAGGCCCTGCTATATTTTTTGACAAAAGTTTTATTGTCAAACTAGGTCCTTTTATTCTCCCAAGCCATTTTTTTCCTTCTTTCTTGTTTTTTGTTTTGTTTTTCCTTTCTTCTTCCAGGGTTATTGCTGCAGCTTTGTGGCAGCACTATGAATACACTATTCCCTGTGGCCATTTTCTTCCCTTTATTTTTCTTTTTGTTTTATTCGGTATGACAGAGAAATTGACATGGGAGGGGGAAGAAGAGAGGGAGAGAGAATGACAGACACCTACCGACCTGCTTCACTACAGGTGAAGCATCCCTGCTGCAGGTGGGGAGCAGGGGCTTGAATCCCAGGTCCTTGTACTCGCAACTATGCGCATTTTAACCAGGTGTGCCACTGCCTGCCCACCCCAGGGCATTTTTATTTGTAACTAATGATGGTTTACAATATTATAAGATTACAGTGTATAGTTCAAGATGGCACACAGCAAAGTTGTATGTCCCTATCCTCCCAATGGTAGCCATCATTCTCACAAAGTCCTAGAGATGTTTTGGTTTGGTTTGGTTTGGCTGCAAGTTTATGTGTTTGAGTTCTCTATACTCCTCACATAAGTGAAACCATGAAGTAGACAGTATCCCATAACTAGCAAATTATGTTTACTGAGTGATACAAAAGAAAATGGGATAGAAAAGAATTTTTAGAACATTTTTCTAAATTCCTCTTTACCTAACTTCCTCTTTACCTAACACACTCAGCTCATACTCACTGCCAATTATTTTGGTCATAGCTGACTTTCTGGTATAAGCGTTCTAAGTTCCTTTGGATAGTTAAGGAAGGAGTAAGCTAAAACACTCTGTAACTTTACCTCTTGGTTGCTTTTACCTTAAAATAATTCATGGGGAATGTTATGCATGTACAAACTACTGTATTTACTGTTGAATGTAAAACATTAATTCCCCAATAAAGAAATAAAAAAAATAGAAAAAAAAAAAGAAAGCAAAAAAAAAAAAAATTCATAAGCCCAAGTGATAAATGTTGGGGTAAGATCTACTTCTCCTTAACCCTTAACACAGCTAGGACTCCTATCTATCTCTTTGCTATATCAAGAAAGAAAACAAACTAACATTTATTACGGCTGCTTATCTCTGCTCTAAAAAGTGGCCAACAATATAGGCTTCTCTAAATAACTTCATTCACATAATGGGATACTCTTTAGCTTCTGAAAACCATCCTCCTTGAAAAAAATTAAGAAATGGAGAAATGTTTATGAATGGAGTTTATTTATGAATGTAGAGAAAAATAGCATAGAGTACAATAGATGCATCAACCCTCAATTTAGAGAGGGAACAACAACAAAAAGAACAAAATTTAGCAATGGGTATGAACAGATAAAGGGGATACAATTTATTTCTATCATTTTCTATAACAGTGTTCTATTCTGTGGCTAGAATGCTATAAAGTTGGGAAAACTGTCGCAACAAAGTTTTATCTGTGCCACAGTCAGCAGAGCTGCTCACCTACCCATTCATCGGGAATGAATGTTTTAACTGTACTGACTGAACAGCTAACAGAGAAAAGCAGTGCACTGTACATAGTAAGAGCTTGATATGTGTTTATAAAATGAGATCAAAGCAAATATGTTTTTCCTGAAAAGTATATACTGTAATAGTTGATTGAATCTAGTTCTAAAAGTCACCACTAGTAACAAGACTTAGAAGATATGCTATGGAAACTACCCAAGTGACTTTTTTCCATATTAAATAATTCCAATAACTACTTATTTTTGTGTGACCTGGGAGTTGATGTGTCATTCGACATTAAAAACTGCTGTGAGTCACTCAGCTTATTTAGGAAGAAGACTAAAACTTATTGAACAGGATCCCCCTCACCTCGTTTCATGGAAACCTAAAGAAATGAATATAAATGCAAAATAGGAAATAATAGAATTTCATAGGTGATGTCGAATAACAAATTCTAAGCCAGAGGATAAGCTGCTTTTAATACTACTTTATTTACTACTAATATTTTTCTAGTGAATTTTTTTTTCTAATGCAGGTAAAGAAGAGAAAATAGTATTTTCAGAATTTATAACCTCATAAAAACTTCCCAACCTACCTGGACTCAACAACTTTGAAATATAAATTTAGGGGGCCAGGCAGTAGTGCAGCAGTTTAAGCACACATAGCGTGAAGCACAAGGACCGGCATAAGGATCCAAGTTCAAGCCCCTGCCTACCCATTTGCAGGGAAGTTGCTTCACAGGCGGTGAAGCAAATCTGCAGGTGTCTATCTTTCTCTCCCCCTCTCTGTCTTCCCCTTTTCTCCATTTCTCTCTGTCCTATCCAACAATGACGGCAGCAATAACAACAACAATAAACAAAAAGGGTAATAAAAGAGGAAAAAAATAGTATCCAGAAGCAGTGGATTCATAGTGCATGCACTGAGCTCCAGCAATAACCCTGGAGGGAAAAAAAAAAAAAAAAAGGAGAAGGAAAAGAAAAAAGAAAGAGAGAAGAGAAAAAATACATAATTTTAAAGTATCTACCAATGACAGGTGCAAGGAAACTGAAATTCTAGGGTTTCCATTGCATGTTTAGATGCCCTGAATTTTCAGAGACTTTATAACAACCAGAGAGGAAAGTGAATCAATCATTACTGTCATGAACACAAGACCAAGGGTCAAGGCCACATCAACCACTGTCAACACAACTGTCAATTCAATTCTTAATTAAGCAATCCAGACAGAAAAATATTAGTTGAATAGCCACTGTAAAAGAGAGCTCTAAACATAATAGTCATACTATACGGTTTAACTTTTATGTCTCAAAATTAATATCTACACAAAAACACCAGAGATAGGCGCTTATTTCTTGGTAGAGATATGGTGACCTTGACACACACAGTGCAAGGAGCTTCGCAAGGATCCTCAAACCCCTAGCTCCCTGCAGGTGGGGGGAGTCATTGCTTCACAAGTGGTGAAGCATATCTGCAAGTTGTCTGTCTTTCTCTTCCCCTCTCTAACTTCCTTCCCCTCTAAATTTCTCAGTCATATCCCCCCCAAAAAAATGCTTCTGGAGTATTTTCTACTCCCTATATCTCTAATATCTACCAAGGGAGATAATATGTCATGTTAAAAAAGTACATTTCTAGCCTAGCTAGCTCCTCAGGGCTGAGAGCAAATGTCACTTGCTCAGAGATGCCTCAGTGCCTCCACTCCATACCTACATTCTGATGCTTTTGCAGCATAAGCCACCATCACTCTGCATATCAAAGGTTAGGCACACTTAATCATAAATGCCTATGTACTCATCTATATCCTTAATTTAGCTGCATAAAGAATAAACCAATTTCAGTTTTATACAATGTTTTGTCCGCAGTAATTAGTACTACACAAAGCAGAAAATTGGTATTCAATTCTTGGACAATTGAATGAATAAATGAATGGACAAGCAATGCAATTAAATTGGGTAAGACAGACCCACCATTTCTTCACCTTGCTCCTGGGAAAAGATCTCAACTTATTTGGGAAGTGAAGAGTAATTATTTGACAATGACGTTAGTCATCTTTAGGCTTCACTGAAAAACCAGTTAGTATCTTTAAAAGCACATTTCTATTCTTCTCTTCATTGCAAATCATGACATGATGCCAAATGTCCTCATCTTGATTTTTTGAACAGTGAGAAGAAAAGCAAGAGTACTTTGTACTTCTTTAAATTTCAACTACTCCATGACCTGAGGAAAAGTTTCAGGTCCTGGCTGTCCACTGGAGTTCAATCAGCTAAAATCTGTGAGTATTACAACAACAATAACAATTACGACAACAATAAAAACAACAAGGGCAACAAAAAGGAAATAAATATTTTTTAAAAATCTGTGAGTATTGAATGTAAATGAGATCTTGGAATCTGTTAAGCAAATGGGAAGACAGGCTTCCATTAAATTCTGTATGTTAAGATAATGTGAACGCACATGTCTCAAGATTACATCTGCTCAGGTAAATTAAGGTAGTAAAGAGGAGTCAGGGGAACTTAGCAGCAGATTTGAACCAGGATGGTTATGATCACTTTCCCCATGCACCTGGGGTCCCTTTAGTCAGGAAACCTAGTAGAACCAGGAAGATATACTAGGACTCCAGCGCCAAGAGTTGCCTCTGGCTCAATCACAGAGTTGAGATCATAAATTTGAACTGCTCATCTGATTTCCCCATTATAAAATTTACAGACTATTTCTTCTTTATATTCCAAACACTTTGCCACCCAACTGTGGTCCCCATCTGGCTGTGGCTTTCTCCATATCAGTCCTGATTTTCTGGTTGATGATTCTACTATGGAAACTGTTTCTGAACAAAATGTTACAGAAATAAGCTGCTAGAAAAATTTCTTCTAAAATATCTTATTTTACTTTTTCAACCCTTAAAATCTAACAAAGTGGAAATTTTATTTTGACTACAGTTAAGATAATCAAGATACATATATATTCAAAATACTGATTGAGAAATGTGTAGTTTAAACTCCAGCTTAATTTTTTAACAGGTGAGAGAACAGAAGTGATATTTATATTGATGTTTAATCTTAATGGCTTATGGAATGCCAACTGGCTGCATAATTTCTATCATCCCTCAAAGCTCCTGTCATTAAAGTGATGTGAATATTTGCTAACACTAAGTCAAGTATGCACATTTTAATGATTGTTTTTAAACACAGAATAGGCCCAAAAGAAAATGATCTTATTGCATTCTACCTGAGACAACTGAAAACTTCATATGTACTGGGAGAGGAGCCCTCAAAAAATGAGCCCATGTCAACACATGAAAAGTAGTGGAAAACTGAAAATCACCCAGATATCTGAGGATAAGAGAAGCACTTTAGTCTTCAAATCTCTACCCATTCAAACAATCACTTGCTTTCATTCTCATTCTCTTTCTTTCCCTCTCCCTCTCCCTTTCCTTCTCCCTCTCTCTCTCTCTCCCACTTTTCCTTTCCTCCCTTTTATTTTGGGATTGAAAGATAAGGACAATTGTTTAAAGTCCCTATTTCACCCAAGCTATGCTAAAACAAATATGTCTGACAAATAAATTCCACAGAGCATCTGAATTTTATCACTCCTCAGGGTGGTAAATGGGAACTTCTGATTTCCCTCACTTCTTGGTATAGCAAGTCTTAGGAATCTCTACAAGGCAGTTTCTGCAAATCTTGGTAAATGACCAGTATGGAGGCTATAAGAAATTTAGGTGCAGACATGGGCTTTTGAATCAGGTCTGCATCCCAGACCCTGTTTCTTTTTTTTCTTTTGTTCTTTCTTTCTCTCTCTTTCTTTTTTCATAAAATGGAAATATTGGGATAAGAGGGTACAATTCTACACAATTCCCACGACCAGAACTTCCTATCCCATCCCCTCCCTTGAAAGCTTTCCCAATCCCTATTCCTCTGGGAGTATGGACCCAGGATCGTCATGGGGTACAGAAAGTGGTAGGTCTGGCTTCTGTAATTGCTTTTCCTCTGCATGTGGGGACCAAGGACTTGAACCTGAGTCCCTGTGCACTGTAATGTGTGTGCTTAACCAGGTGTGCCACCAGCTGGCCCTTTGATCCCCTGTTTTTGTTACTAAGCAAATGCCTTATTTTCTGGGCTTCTGTATCTTTAGCAGGCTAATGGCATCTAGTCTACTGTCTAGGAATGACTAGAGAATTACAACACAATGTAAACAAAGCACTTAGCATAGTATCCAAAGATAGCATGGATTTAGTAAACATGAATAATTGTTCTGATTTAGTTTCGGGGCTCCAAAAAAAAATCATGCCTTGTATGAGCACAATAAGTATATTTCACATTCCAAATTCACATCTGCACTCTGAACCACCTAAATCTGTATTGGAAAAAATAAAGCTGTTTGAAAACTTTTGTCAACCTCAGTACTCTGAACATCTCATAGTCAGTGCAGTCACACCCAACATGATAATACAGTTCTGTCTGTTGCAAATATAGACAAGGCTTGTGACAAATATAATAATTCCTGAAGATTAGTGTACTAATTTTCATCAGGGTTAGCCAAAAGAGAAAAAAAAATCACTGATTACTTGTTAAAGAGATTTAGGTATAAATTCTAACTGTACCACTTACGAGTTGTGTGATCTGCATAAATCAATCCCTTGGCCCCTCTGAGCCTCTTTCATGAAAGAGACACAGACACATCGTCACTATTTCCATCTCTTTGACCCATATGCTGTGATTCTTATATAAGAGGGTATATATGTGAGAACATTAGCATTTGAATGAGCAAATGGAATAAAATGAGAGTAGCAGTTTCTAAGTCAAATCCCAAATCCTTTCTTTTTTCCTCCATCTTTTTTCTCACAAAGTGTATCCTCAGGGAAAATAAGGAGACACAATAAATCCTCACACCTACCCACAACCAAGCAGAAAAATAAGAGATGGAGTTCCCTGGTGTCTCTGCCTTCAGGTGTGACACGAAGAGACCAATGCCACATTTAGTGACAACATTCCCTTCCTTTCCTCCACAGAGGATCAATCTGAGACCAGGGGCTCTTCGAGATGAGAACCCACCCTCCAGTAGCTGTTTACATGGTGCAAGGGAAGGGCCCCACAAGTGGCCTATTCTGGCTCCCTGGAAACTTCTGTGGCTTTCATCAAAGTTATGAAAGTGAAATGAGGCCAGACATACTACCAAGGCCAAAATGGTTCGGAAACAAAAATATGCTGTGCGGCAAACCCACCAAAGCCAAGGCAGCTGAATAAGCACCCAGCTCACAGCACAGGAAACCGGACTGCCCTGTAAATAAAATTAACATAATGAGACTCTGTCGCCATCCCATGTCTGGGCTGAAAAGTGATTTCTGCCAAGGCCCTGCATGCAATCAAATAATCATGTTCTTGAGAATAGCGTGAGACTTTTAGCTTGAGCCTTTTCAGTTAAAATCTGGAGCATCTATGCACCACAAATTCTATCTTTATATTGGTTTTCCTAAAGAACAGACTAGAGATGACTTCTTCCTCTCCATGACTTTTAGAAGCTAATTTTAAAAAATTTTTTATTTATTTATTTAAGAAAGGATTAATTAACAAAACCATAGGGTAGGAGGGGTACAACTCCACACAATTCCCACCACCCAATCTCCATATCCCACCCCCTCCCCTGATAGCTTTCCCATTCTCTATCCCTCTGGGAGCATGGACCCAGGGTCATTGAGGGTTGCAGAAGGTGGAAGGTCTGGCTTCTGTAATTGCTTCCCCGCTGAACATGGGCGTTGACTGGTCGGTCCATACTCCCAGTCTACCTCTCTCTTTCCCTAGTAGGGTGTGTCTCTGGGGAAGCTGAGCTCCAGGACACATTGGTGGGGTCTGCAATCCAGGGAAGCCTGGCCAGCATCCTGATGGCATCTGGAACCTGGTGACTGAAAAGAGAGTTAACATACGAAGCCAAACAAATTGTTGAGCAATCATGGACCCAAAGAGAAGCTAATTTTTAACAATAAACTCTATTTTAACTGAGAAATGGAATAAGGTAAATACAACTGTAAGGGTCATAGGGAAGAAACCGGAGGTGAGAAAAGTAGTGAGATAAAGGAAATAGAAAGGAACTGAGAGAAAGGAACAGAAAGGAAGAGGAGAGGAGAGACACAGGAAAAGAGGGAGAAATGATTACACAGTTTAAAGTACGTTCCCTATGGTTCCCAAACTAATAAAGAGCTAATGGTTTAGATATCATCTCTGGCCCTTTTGCAATAGTTATTCAATAAGAGTGACTCTCAAGGGGTTTTATCTCTGTGGAAAGCAGATTTATTCATGTAAAGAAGAAGTAAAAAAAGAAATTGCTACAGATATGGTACAGCCTTATCTCAAAGAGCTTGGTCATGTGTGTGTGTGTGTGTTTAGCTAGTCAACTGAATTAATATGTCCCCAAAAATAACTTTGTTGCCTCCTGTAGCTCACACAGTGAACCAGAGAGAGGCAATCAACAGCAGGTGACCACATTGTATATGTTCCTTGTTGCTGAAATTAATGATTAATCCTGCATGACTGGAACGAGTAAAAAGGTATGAAACTGCTCTGACTCAGAATTCCTTCTACAGTATTTGTATTGAAAAGCTGAGAATAATACATTTGTCACCATAATCAACATCCAGTAGAAATGCAACAGATTAACTGGTTGGCTGTTAGCAATTCGATTATCCTCTTCTCTTCGCTTAGTCTATCCCTCTGAACATGTTCTTATGTATCACTTTATGTTTCAATAGGTTGGCAATCATCTCCTGCTCTGGTTGCACCCCATGAGAACTAGATCAGGACTCTACCAATTGGTGTATTCCAGTGAACCTCCAGTTTACCAACTATTTTAGATAAAACTTGGGGAAATATCTAATGGGTACAAACAGGAAGATAGTTTTCAACTTTATACAGTTTAGATTCACCTTAGTGCAGAATATTAAGAAATGAACTTCTGAAGCAGTCCTAAATATTTAGAACTAAGATTTCTAGACAGCCAGGATAGAAAGACTGATAGGACATAAAAATAAAGCCTGATTTTTATATTTAACTGGTGAAAAAAAAAAAAAGCAAGCATAAAAAGAAAGCCCTGCTCTTAGTTAAAGCTGGGTTGAGATTTGGGATTCTTTGATTCTTTTATATTAAGAAATAAATTTCACTGTTCTATAATAATATAACAGAGAGTTACAAAATTTAAGAAAAAAAAAAACTTTGTTCTGACTCACTACAGTACCTTAAACCCTCTAAACCTCAGTCTTGACTTACAAATCTGGAAGTGTTTTCTTCAGGATTTTGGTAAGAATTAAAGGAAACGAAACACATGAAGTCACTATAGGTATGTCACACAAACGGTAAAGGATTCAAGAACATAGCTATCCATATACAGTTGATAAAGGTTGTAAAAATCAATCATTTTCTTGCTGGCATATACTTGCATTTACAATTTGTGTGTTATCTAGAACTAGAATTCAACTAAAATAGAAATCTATCCCTAAAAGCAAACTAAAATGAAGGGGTGTAAAGTTGTCATCACTTGTTAAAACTAACTCTGAAGCTAATTAAAAGATTTAAATATGTGGAGAATTAAAGTATACCATAGAGCACAAAGTAGCAATCACAAAACCAACCTAATACGGATACATGTGCTTTTATGTGTTTCCTGGCTAAGTATTCTCAGTTAAGATCTATCAAACAACAAGTCAAATATATTTATTCTCCTCCAGAGAGTCTTTTTAATGTCTTCACAGAGCCATTTTGTTGCACAAGAGTGATTTTTAGATATTAAAATGTAGAATTTGGAGTTAAAAGGAAACAAGGATTCCCCGTAAGACCTGTCCACTTTAGAAGTCTTTAGACTATCATTCAATGTCCACTCCATGTAAACATCCCTGCCTGGGGAGTTGTCAGTTATACATCTGAGCATTAACAATCACAGGAGTTCATAGTCTCCTAAGGTTTTCCACTCCAATTTCACATAGTTCTAGTACTTAAAAGGTTCTTCATGCTGAATTTGTGTTCCACATTTTTACAGCAATTTCTACCACCTGCTAGAACAATATAAAATTAGTATTTTTTTTCTCTTCTACTTAAAGGCACTTTAAATAAACTGAGATTGTTATCAGAATGGCCATAAAAGCCTTCTTAAAGTTTTGCTCTTGGTAGGTCTTGTAATAGTGTGTTTCATAAAAGTATTTGTGAGAGTATCATTTATGGTTTGTAGCTGAACTTAGATAAAAACTTTTCAGTTTTCCACCAATGAATGATGTTTCTATTACTTAAAGATGTGCATATATTTTCTCATATCAATAAATCACTTAATTAATAACATACTATCTCATCATATTGATATTTTTCTGAAGTTGAACATTTAACTTTTGTCAATAATATCATAAATAATACCTATGTGAAAATATTTAGATAATAATAATTACCCATATTTTAAACCATGTCCCTTTTTAAAATACAATTTATCTAGAAAAATACATTTTATATTTTATTAATTTTTAAATTTATTTGTTTATATATTATTGGATAGAGACAGAGAGAAATTGATAAGGGATGGGGATACAGAGAGGGAGAGAGATAGGGAAACACTTGAGGCCCTGCTTAAGCACTCATGAGGATTTTCCCCTGCAAGTGGGGACCAGAGGTTTGAACCTAGGTCCTTGTGAACCGTAGTGTGTGTACTTAACCAGGTGCACCACCACCTGTCCCCAAAGTATCATTTTAAAATACAATATATTGATGAATTCATTTTGATAACCTTTAGAAACTTTAAAACTTTCCTTTCGAAAAATATTGCCACAGGGAGTTGGGCCATAGAGCAGCGGGTTAAGTGCAGGTGGCACAAAGCGCAAAGACCTGTGTAAGGATCCCATTTGAGCCCAGGGCTCCCCACTTGCAGGGGAGTCGCTTCACAGGCGGTGAAGCAGGTCTGCAAGGTGTCTGTCTTTCTCTCCCCCTGTCTTCCCCTCCTCTATTTCTCTGTCCTACCCAACAATAATAATAACTACAACAATAAAACAACAAGGGCAACAAAAGGGAATAAATAAATAAATACTAAAAAAAAAAAAAATTGCCACACTCCAGGGAGGTGGCTCAGCAGTAGAGTATGTGTTGCATGCATGAGACCCTGGATTCAATCCCCAGCACCATATACAAACAAGAATAAAATTAAAGGGACATTGTAAGTGATAGAGTAGTGATCTTGGTCTTTCACTCTCCTTTTAACCCACCCCAATATTTTATAAAAACTGAACTGTAATTAGAATTTAAAATGTGGGCACAAGAATTTATGTCTTTCCCAACCATTCATACTCTGACCCACTCCCATAGTTTTCAATGTATAAATTCAAAACCATTCATTTTCCAAATCCAGAATGTTTCTCTTAATCATATCTTTGGTTGTTGTTTCTATTCTAGTGGTCTCTGCTTACTTCTCAGGAAAACTGTAACATCTGTTCTCTTCACCAGTAATTACCTTTTTGTTTCATCCACTCTAAACACTACAGGATATGATCACATTTCTAACATATGCCATTTTTCATATGTAGGTAGATGTTATGAGGGAAGAGGAGAGATATTACCATCACTGTGTGATTACTGGAAAAATCTCAAATAAAAAGTGTAGAAGTATTTTATCCCAAATTTACCAGCACATTTGTATCTATTGATTGTGCTTTGGTCAGAAATGTATCTTGTTACTTCTCTGTCTCTTCAATCACGTATAGTTACATTACCCGTACCTATTTTCAAGATATAAGAAAAGTATCATATCTTGTGCACAGCATGTTTATCACAAGTCCAGAGTACCAGACTAATGGTACATACTCAAGATCGACTCTATAACTGGCGAATACATTCCAAATGAAAATGCAGGCCAACTTTAATTTCACAATACTATAGAGTTCTCTGAGCTTAACTCATTCCTCCTTACAAGTTTTCTGGTTTCTGACTTAAAGAGAGGCTACTTGACTGATTTTAAGAGCTAAAAATTCTAAAGAAACAGAACCTAGTCTTTGACACCAAAGCTACCAACCATTAATTAAACAAAGAAGTAAACTAAAAATTAAGGTACCTAGGGAGAGTAGGTTATGGGATGCTAACAGAATCCCAAAGAAAAGTAGATAACATATCCAAACACCAGATAGGATATAGAAGAATTCCAAGGTAAGGGTCTTCTTGGACATAATCAAAAACTAAAATTCTAGTTATAATCTTAAATGGAGGATCTATAATAATATTCTTTTTGAGCTACAAAAGACATCCATGACACTTCCTTTTCATTGTTTTATCAAATATACTTGAAAAACTCACAACTCATTTTTTTTTCACAAGAAAAACTTCAGTCTACCTATTCACATAATGGTGAAATTCAAATATATTTATTTCCCTCAAGTAATTGCCACATACTAAGAGTCTGTTACATGTTCACAAAATATGATGTTTTAATGTAAGAAAACCATCTTTCAGGTGATGATTGTTTTGATCCTATAAAGGCTTCATAGCTGAACTTAGGGAAGCGCTCTTTCCCCAAATAACTGCAATACCCATCTAGCTCTAGGTGAAACAAACCATTGTCATTCTGCTTATTCACACACACCTATGTGAGTAAATGCAATTTCCATGAGATAAAGTATGCTCACTGAATTGTTAAGAAACAGAGAAAATAATTACCCCCACCCCCAAGAAGGAGGAGAAGAAAGGACCCCTGGGTTTGATTATTAATTATTTGGTACAAATCATAATGTGAATTTGGGAGCTGTATTAAGTGCACAAATCTCAGGCTCAGCTTAAAAATGAAGAATGAATGCACGGCGTTTTGAGGTACAGATGCATGAGATTTTCATCAAGTACTATATCATATAATGTAGCATTACATATATAATTTCACAAATGTGAAAGGATAATTAATCAACTTGCTTTCTCCCAATAGGAACAAGAAAGTCAGCAAAAATGAAAATGAGACCTTCTGTTATTTCAACACATACTTCTGGCTGCTCAGTTTTTGAAGTCCCTTCCTACCTCTGGAGAATTTCTCACGTTACACATCTTAGTGGGAAACAGAATCTGTTGCAACTATAGAAACTGACAAAGACTCACCCAGATCCCTATGCAAGTAGGAGAAAAGTAAGAGACCTACATCTTATCAAAGCGATATGCATGTCGAAGGCATGGAGCTCAGAGTGGCGATGAAGTTGGGATGGAACATGACACTGTTGGGGGCAACAGAGGTGGACTCAGCAGAATGATTCAGTGGAGTAAAATTGGGTTTGGTAGCTTTCATTACTTTTGACTATTTTGCCTGTCAAATCTTTCATTCTTTTAGGAAATTCAGTGAATTTTCTAATGATACTTTTTCTGCTTAAAATATCTGGAAGTAATTTGCTTGCCACTAAGAACCTCTCTAATAAAATGGTTTTACCTACGACTCACCTTTCCTAATAATAGTTTCCAGAATTCTAATACTGTGTGCTCTGCTGTGAAATCTTTGAAGGGGGGGCAGGAATTACTTTTCTTTTTTTTTACTATTTTATTTATTAATGAGAATGATAGGAGAAGAGAAAGAACCAGACATCACACCAGTATATGTGTTGCCGGGGGTTGAACTCGGGACCTCATGCTTAAGAGTTTAGTGCTTTATCCATTGCGCCACCTCCCGGATCACGGAATTACTTTTCTATTGTTTTCTAACTATAGCATCACTATGAATTTGCAATAGACATTTGGAAATGTGTGGAAGTAAATGACACCACTAAAGTGCATTCATTGTTAGTTGAAATGTCTGAATACTCTTTCACATCTATTCTAGAAATTACTTAGTTTTGTTGTTGTTGTTTTGAGTTTGCCTTTTTACCAGGCTATTAGCTTTGGCACAAGAATTAAGTTTTAGTTACATCTGGTATCTGACAAATAAATTTCTGGTGAATGTAAACACAATTAGTAAGTAATAGAATCATGACCAGAAATCATTTCAATTAGCTCTTAAGCAATGTCCCAACCTATGGACCAGCACAAGCGTCTAGTACTTTCTAAGTTAAGATTATATCATCTCTTTGGTTAATTGAGTCTCAGAAGTAAACAGTCCTTATATAAAACATTTACTCTAGGTCACTGTGATAACTGAATGGGGACCAGGGGACTAAAAAAAGCTTAGAATGTCTGATTTAAAAAAAAAAACAAAAAACTGAGCCTAGCTATAGAATCTATCAGAATATTAGTTACATAATGACATCTTATTATTTCTACATGTATTGTCTCAATGGATATCTGAATACTTGAAGGTAGTAAATATTTTTATCATTTCAAATTGCATAACCAAGGACCCACCTAGAAGCCCTCTCCCCCAAACCATTTCCTTAGACTATCATTTTAGGTAGCCTAGTCACTAAAGTAGCCAACACACTCTTAATTACTGTGTCACAGTAATGAAAAGGACCGAGAAATAGTCTATATCCCAATTAAGATAATGGTCTCTGCCTGGATGACTTGACTGTTTATTCAACCTATTGGCAGAATAGCATAGTGGAAGGGAGATCAGTTCTGTAGATTTGAAAAACAGAACAAAATTCCTGGGCTTGAAATTAAGTTGTCTCACTTACAACCCTTTTGTTGATGAGTAAGTCATTGAACTTCACTTTACCTAGTTTTTCTATCTTACACAGTATGATAGAAAAACAAGGCTTTGTTAGGCTGCAGGTGGAAGATTTTATTTTATGATGATACATAAAGCAACACACAGTCACAGAAATGAATAATTGTTTTGTTGTTACGGTTGTTGTCAGGCATTATATTCAGTGATTTCTCCAAGTACTTTATGGAATATCAGGAATAGTTCTTATGTAAAATGAATTCTTTTTTTTTTTTCTTTTTCTTGCCACCAGGCTTATTGCTGGGGCTTGGGGCTTGCACAGCAGATCCACCACTCCCAATTGCAGCCATTTTCTTCTCCTTTCCTTTCCTTTCCTTTCCTTTCTTTTCCTTTCCTTTCCTTTCCTTTCCTTTCCTTTCCTTTCCTTTCCTTCCCTTCCCTTCCCTTCCCTTCCCTTCCCTTCCCTTCCCTTCCCTTCCCTTTCCTTTCCTCTGTCCTTCCTTCCTTTCTTTTTCCCTTCCTTCCTTCCTTCCTTCCTTCCCTCCCTCCCTCCTTCCTTCCTCCCTTTCTTTCTCTTTCTTTAATAGGATAGAGAGAAATTGAGAGGATCTAGAGAAAGACAGAGACAGGCTGGGAGCATGGGTGTACCTGCCAACGCCCATGTTCAGTGGGGAAGCAATTACAGAAGCCAGACCTTGCACCTTCTGCACTCCATAATGACCTTGGGTCCATATTCTCAGAGGGATAAAGAATAGGAAAGCTATCAAGGGAGGGGATAGGATACGGAGTTCTGGAGGTGGGAATTGTGTGGAGTTGTACCCCTCTTATCCTATGGTTTTGTCAATGTTTCCTTTTTATAAATAAAAAATAAATAAATAACAGCTAAAAAAAGAAAAAAAGAAATTGAGAGTGTAAGGGGAAATAGAGAGGTAGAAAGAGAGACACCTGTAGGCCTGCTTCACCAGCTGTGAAGCCTGCAGGTAGAGTGGGGGGGGGGTGTCAAACCTAGGCCCTTGCATCACTTAATGTGTACTCTCAACTGCGTGTGTCACTGGCTGGCCTCCAAAACACACTATTCTTATCCCCATGTTATTAATGGAAAAATTAAGATTTAGAGAAGGCATCTAATTCGTTCTAATCTCTGTTAGTCCAGGATTTAAACTTAAACTCCTGTAAGTCCCCAGACCGACCATGCAAGTAGCACATGCCACTTCTTTTCCCATTGCACGCCTCTTGCCTTCTCCTTTCAACCCCGATAGATGGATGGGTCCGCCATATCAAAGATAATAAAGTTGCCTTCTGGCATGTCAAATCATTACTCATGAAGCTAAATCACCGCCCCAAGCCCCCACACCCTAAGAGATCACATCACCATGCTCTCAGACTGAGCAAGCACAGCCTCCTTTGGCCCTGTGAGGAGTACGCAGAACCTCCCAGATTATTTATCAGAAGAGCCTTAAGCTCTTAATAGATGCCCAGCTCAGAAATACAATTTTAGAGATCTCTTAGAGAACTATAGCTGGAGATGGTATTTTCAACAGTGGTGATGGAAAGCTGACTGGATGTGTTTCTCTGTCCCTTTGCAGTCCCTTCAGGTTATCATGTAATGGCAGTGAAAAATAGCTTAGCCGTGCTGAGATCTCCGGAAGGGTAAGTCATTCTGTGTCACTTGCTGCTACATGGTTGAGGCTACCCTTAAAACAGAAATGCCTACAGTAATGACTCACTGGTGACTTCCTTATGGCTTGTTTTATTGTTAAATGTCTCATTTTACCTGATAAATCATTGTGCTATTGCATCAATTGTGTGTCGCCAGGCTAAAAACACATCTTTGCTGCTGATCTTTCTTGAAACGACATTTCTCTCCCCCACACTGTTTTTGTTCTTTATGCCACATCCTGGATTAGGTAACTTGCCTGCAGACTCAAAGCTCCCTGGGGGAGGAATTTTTGTTGTGGTGGTTATTTGTTCAACACAATTCATTCTGTGTGAAAGCTCTGGGAGTAGCACATAAATATAGTTACCTGAGCACGAGAGAACATGGGAAATGCCATGCTTTGAGAAATTAAAGGTGTAACTGCTGCATGAATCTGCATATCATATTAGTTTAAAGGTTGTAAACAAAGGTGCACTTTTAAACTGAAAAAAAAAAAGAAACCTACAAGAGACATTGCTTCCTTCAGCGTATGTGATAGAAAGCCCGTTTTTTGTTATCAGACAATACTATACAACAAGGATATGTATGAAATCATACAATCTTGTGTGGCCTAAAAGGTGGAGGTGGGATAGTGGATAGAGCAATGGATAATGGTGTCCTGAATTTGAAACCTAACATCAAATATGACAGAGTAAAAATCTGTAAAGTCATGAGCCTCTTGGGATATATTTAAAATAGACCTACTTACTAGCTCTTTCCAAAATGGAAGACCCCAAACCTCATCTCCTATATTCTTGCCCTTAGGTTCATGATTAGGCAACAATTTGTTCTGCTTTATATCTTAATACTTTTCAGCCACCAAGTTGCAGATGATGCCATGATGCCAAACTGACTTCTCTGGGCAGATGAACTCACCAATGTGTCCTGGGGCCCCAACTCTCCAGAGCCCTGCCCCACTGGGAAAAGATAGAAACAGGCTGGGAGTATGGATCGACCTGCTAAGCCCATGGTCAATGGAGAAGCAATTACAGAAGCCAGACCTTCCACCTTCTGCACCCCATAATGACCTGGGTCCATATTCCCAGAGGGATAAAGAACAGGAAAGCTTTCAAGGGAGGGGATGGGATACGGAGGTCTGGTGGTAGGAAATGTGTGGAGTTGTACCCCTCTTATCCTATAGTCTTCTCAATACTTCCAATTTAAAAATAAATTTTTAAATTTAAATACTTCCAATTTAAAAATAAATTTCCCCCCTTCCATCCTCGCTCTCTCTTTGGTAAATAATAAGTAGTTTGAAATACTACTATAGTAGATTTATTGTAACCAGGAACATGGCTCACTTTCATACATGTGGATACAGAGTCAATCCCCAACACTGCATATGCTAGTGTGTCACTTTGGTTCCCTCTTCCTGGACATGTCTCTCTAAAATATTTTTTATGATTTTATGATGGAATAAACTAATAATCTAATTTACACTTCTTTTCCTTTGTGGAACCAACAAAATGATCTATATGGCAACTATATGTTGACATGAGGGAACAATATACAAAATATTACCTATTTTGAAACATAACAAGGAAAACCAATAAGACCATACTCTTTGTGGGAAACAGAAAAGAAATGTGCTTGTAGCAATCTGCAAGCCAAGAAGAGAGCTGTCAACAGAAGCAATTTACTGGGACCTTTAACCACAAGTGAGAAAACAGATCTCTATTGCTTAAGCGTCCAGTCAAGTTGCCATAGCTCATTACAGGAATTAAAGCCAACTAAAAATGTAACTTCCATAACTCAAATGTGACACATATCACATCTGACCACAGAACTCAAGCAATTCTACCTAAATGCATATGCTTGGAGGGGGGAAAAAAGAATCAGGTTTAAGGATCAGTAATGATTACCACACTTCCACCATACAAACACAAATAAGATCTACACAAGGATTGAGCTGAGAAAGAAGAGGTTCAGAAAAATAAGAGAGAGCAAGAACCTAGAAGAAATGAGTGCCCCTTTAATTCCTCTTAAATTTAGTATATGAGACAAGTCCTTTGGAAATTATAGGTTATGTGACAGTAGATGTCTCATTGAGTTTTTGTTTTGGAGATTTCTATAAACAGAAGACTCTACAAGGTATCAAGCATTTTCAAGGCACAAGGAAACCACATAGTGATAAACTAGGATGAAGCTATCACACCCAACATCTGGTTCCCAGGGATTTAAAGCAGTGCCACTGAAAGATTTTAGAAGACTAGAAGATATTTATGTATACCTATATTCACAGCATCACAATTTCTAATAGCCAGATAAGTGGATAAGAAAATTTTGGTATGGATACAATATGGAATACTACTCAGCTGTTAAAAATGCCAAAGTTATCTCCTTTGCCTCATCTTGAATGTAATTTAAAGACATCATGTTATGTGATATAAATCAAAAAGGGGAGGGAAAAATACCGAACAATGTCACTTATACGTGCACTTACGAAATAAGGACTAAAAGGGAAATCATAAAGCAAATCTTGGACTGGGTTGGTGTACTGTACAAAGCAAAGGATTCTGGGAAAGAAGAGTAAGGGAGGAGGTAGAAGGAATCTTGAAGCCCTGTTGCAGGATGCAAGGGGAGATGAATACTTGTACCCATGTGTCTACAACTGTACTGCAAACCATTAACTCCTCCCCTCAATGAAAAAGATTAAAAAAAAATATTCAATGTCCCAAGATTGGACATATAGATAAACTCAGAGGGCAGAGTAGCTGTTAAACATAGCTTTACAATGGACAGGAGAACAGCAGCATCTTTAAGAAATTCTCTAATGCTATACTCTGCAAGATCGAATAAATGGTGGAAGATGCTGACAAAGAACTGGGATTTATTGCTTCAATAAGACCACGGATTGCACAATAGCAGAGGCCATGAAGCACTACTTAAAAGACAGAGGAAAGATGGATGAAATTACTGTGAGAGAAAGCAAAGTCAAAGCAGCAAGTAGGTACCTTGACCCGCAAAGATCTGTGACTACAGCTATCAGCCCGCAGTGGACCTGGGAGCAGGACAGATGCTTAGCAATCTATGACACGTCAGGATATCTCCTAAGTAAAGAATAAGTTGTGGCACCTTATAGTCCATCGCTATAAAAAATATGTAAGTAATCTGAGATAGAGAAGCAGCCAGGCAGAGAGTGAAAGGGATCATAGCACCAAAGCTTTCTTCAACAAGGCGAGGCTAGTATGTGAGCCATGTACATCATAAAGCAACATACTATCCAACTGAACTACGTTGTAGACCCCACAAACAGGTCTTGAAGACATATATTAACTTACATGAAAAGATAAACTAACTCTAGCTGAACTGCACAAATACAGTTCCCTCAACTTGTACCTTAGGGAGTACTTGAAAACTTAGATAAATCCTATGATCAGGAGAAAAACACTCGAAGGCCTAGTTCACTGATGGACTGACCATAGCTGGAAATGTGGCCACATTGAAGGTACCATCATAGATGACCTTGATGGAAGTGGTAAAGGGAAATTCTCCAAGTGGATAAAGATTAAAATAAGACTTGTGGTCATTAACTTTGAATGAAGAAAGAAATGACCGGACCTGAAGTATAGGATAACAACAAATTCTGGACACTGCTTCATAACTTACCTTGTTAGTCAGCAACCTAGAATGAATATGATCAGAACAGCAGGAATAAATGCATTTGAGAAAGAATCCTGGGGGTGAACCTATGAGAAAAGATATAAAATATACATGCAGTTGTATTTCATATTATAAAGCAACCACTGCTCCCTAGTGTTTGCACAAGTGCCAAGGAGGTACTGTGGTGGGGATGAAGGCTAAACATGTGTCAAAATTCATTGGACTCCTCTTACCAAGGTCATTACTGAAAGCTCTACCCAGCAAGAGCAGAGTTTGATGATGAAGTCAGTGTAGCATTGTCTCTTGTGGCAAACAGCCCACTATTTACTGGCAGATTGGCTCATCAGATGATTTTTCTACCTGGAATTTTACTTACTGGAATTGAAACCTAATCAAAATATGGAATTTCCATTGACTATGGTCCCAAAGTCAGCATCACCATGAAACAATTTACAGAACACTTTACTGACAGAAGCATATCTTATTGATGGGAGCACAGAACTTTGGTAGTGGATGTGGTGTGAAGCTATACCATAGGGCTGCACAGTGACACACCCAGAAAAGCACACATAGTCTTAAGTGCAAGGACTCATGCAAGGATCCAGGATTAAGCACCCACACCCCACCAGCAGGGGAGAGAGACACTTTACAAGTAGTGAAGAAAGTCTGAAGGTGTCTTTTTCTCTATATTTTCTACCCACCCTTCCCTTCAATTTATCTCTGTCCTATAGAATGAAAATGGAAAAACTGGCGACAGGAGCAGTGAAGCCCCAGCAATAATCCTGGAGGCAATAAATAAATAAATAAATAAATAAATAAATACTCTGTAATCTTACAGTCTTGTAAACCACTATTAATCACAATTA
The DNA here is from genome assembly GCF_950295315.1 of Erinaceus europaeus. Lineage (NCBI taxonomy): Eukaryota > Metazoa > Chordata > Mammalia > Eulipotyphla > Erinaceidae > Erinaceus > Erinaceus europaeus. Next base: position 18,077,906 of record NC_080182.1, on the reverse strand, counting down.
AAAATACTTAAAAGAAAAAACTAAATGAAAAACAAAAAAAGCCTAGTGCATTCATTGTCAAACAATATAATAAAAAATTTTGCTTTTGATGTTTAACAATTATAATCAGGCTTTCTTCCTCTGAAAGGGAATGACAGAAAAAGTATTTTTATATTTATTTAATTATTCCTTTTTTTGTTGCCCTTGTTGTTTTCTTGTTGTAGTTATTATTGATGTCATTGTTGTTGGATAGGACAGAAAGAAATGTAGAGAGGAGGGGAAGACAGAGAGGAGAAAAAGACACCTGCAGACCTGCTTCATTGCCTGTGAAGTGAATCCCCTGTGGGTGGGGAGCCAGGGGCTTGAACTGGGATCCTTAAAACGGTCCTTGAGCTTTGCGCCACCTGCGCTTAACCACCCAACTCCCAAAACTATTTTTTAAAATTTATTATTATTCCAAAACTATTTTAATAACACTACCTCCCATTGAGGACAATAAGTGTGGATTTCAGTTATCTCTCTCTCTCTCTCTCTCTCTCTCTCTCACACACACACACACACACATTAAAATGCAATTATAAAAAAATGCAATTATTTCTTATTTACTATAATTAGAATATGTTTACTATTTGTTTAAAGAAAGTATATCCTACCTAACGGACCCTTTTTTGCTAATGAAGGTGCAAGAATGAGCAAATGACTACATGATACATTATTCTTACAATAGGCACATTACTCAAAAGCAATCAAAGTCTAATGATTTTAGGATAAAGTTCAATGAAGCATCAAGTAACACTTCTAGGTTCAAGTTTCAGTGACAAAAATACTGTTAAAAAGAAAAAAAAACCTAAAAACTCACCAATTTACAACTGTGACTTTTTGAGTCCCCATTGCTGTTGTCCCACAGAGGCTGGAACCACAGCAGGAAAACCCTTATCATATACCCTTATATATGAACAAGGAAATCAAATACCTCATGCATAGTGCCTCCTGCTGGCACAACAACAGATTCCATGCTAAATAAGGAAACAGAAATATACACACAGCAATTAGAGAAACCACAGATGACCAGACAGAAACAGGTCTAGAACATGGAAAAAGAAATGGAGTTCAAAAAAATCATTATGAAATGAATTCAAGAACTAAGAAATTAATTGAAAATAAAAAATGAAAAAACTACAGAACTGAAGGAAAAAAACTGAACTACAGGAAAAAAAAAAAAACAGAACTGAAGGGCCTAAAGGAAATTTGAATGCAGTTCAGGCTGAGGTAAGAGGCCTTAAAAGTAGATTTAACCAGGTGGAGGAGAGACCATCACCACTGGAAGACACATCCACCACAGTCCATGAATTTAAAACTCTTGGAGAGTAAAGGTTTAGGGGAAATGAAGCACTTCTCAAAAAACAAACATCAGAGTTATTAGGATCCCTGAGGAAGAAGAGAAAGAGGACTAGAGAACATATTCAAAGAAATTTTACGGGAGTCGAGAGGTAGTACAGCGGGTTAATCGCACGTGGCACAAAGTACAAGGACTGGTATAAGGATCCTGGTTCAAGCCCCTGGTTCCCCACCTGCAAGGGAGTTACTTCACAAGCAGTGAAGCAGGTCTGCAGGTGTCTATCTTTCTCTCCCTCTCTCTGTCTTCCCCTCCTCTCTCCATTTCTCTCTGTCCTATCCAAGAACAATAACAACAATAACTACAACAATAAAACAACAAGGTCAAAAAATTAAATAAATAAATATTAAAAAAAGAAATTCTAACAGAGTATTTTCCATACCTGAGCAATGTTCAAAGTATAGAAATCCAATAATGTGAATGCACCTAAATTTTTGAATCCAAAACAACACACACAAAGACACATTACTGTAAAACGATCCAAAATCAAGGACAAGGAAAAAAATACTACATGCTTCCAGGGAAAGGAAGAAAATCACATACAAAGGCAAAACCATCAGGCTTTGATCAGATTATTATAAAAAACACTAGAGACAAGGAGAGAGTAGAATGGCATATTCAAAGTATTAAAAGATCGTGGTCTGGTCCAGGAGGTGGTGCAGTGGCTAAGGCACTGGACTCTCAAACATGAGGTCCTGAGTTCAATCCCCAGTAGCACATGTACCAGAGTGATGTCTGGTTCCCTCTCTCTCCCTCTCCACCCCCCTCTCTCTTTCTCTCTCTCTCTCCTCTCTGTCTCTCTCTCTCCTATCTTTCTCATTAATAAATAAAAACATAAAAAAGATAAGAACTGCCAAGCATGCGCTCTATATCCTAATAAATTATCCTTCAACTGTGAGAAAGAGATAAAGATCTTTTCAAACATTCAGAAACTGAAGGAATTTGCCATTATCAACCCTCCCATGCAAGGATTTCTGGGAGGAGTACAACATGCAAGGAAGAGGCAAGAGAATTCCAACTTTTAATGGGGGTGATGATCAGTATTAGAATAGAACCAGGAACACAACAACAACTAGAAGGAACAAACACAGGAAGGGGGAAAGCAGAATACAGCAACACAGCCCAATGTTGGTGAACCAAGGCCAAATAGAGTAGACTTTTGTAGACAGATCTATAAAAAGAAGTAAAAACAACCCAATAAAAAAGTGGGCCAAAGAATAAAACAGGTAGTTTTCTAATTAAGAGATCACATGACCCACAGACACATGAAGAAATGCTCCACTTAACCTATCATTAGATAAATGCAACTTAAAACTATGCTGAGATACCATCTCACACCTGAGAGAATGGCTTACATCAACAAACCAGGAAAAAGGTGTTGAAGAGGTTGTGGAGAAAATGCAACTCTGCTTCACTGCTGTTGGGAATGCAAAATGGTACAGATACTTTACTTTGGAAGAGTGTACAGATAGTCCTTAAATAAAAATGGATTATCTTATGATGTAGCAGTATGGCTCTTAGACATTTTTCCAGTGGATACTTGGGTTTTTTTTTTTTTCATTTTTCTTTTTCTTTTTTTTTTATTTCTTTATTGGGAAATTAATATTTTACATTCAATAGTAAATACAATATTTTGTACATGCATAACATTTCCCAGTTTTCCATATAATAATACAATCCCCACTAGGTCCTCTGTCATCCTTCTTGGATCTGTATTCTGCCCACCCACACACCCCAGAGTCTTTTACTTTGGTGCAATGTGCCAATTCCAGTTCAGGTTCTACTTGTGTTTTCTCTTCTGATGTTGTTTTTCAACTTCTGCCTGAGAGTGAGATCATCCCATATTCATCCTTCTGTTTCTGATTTATTTCACTTAACATGAATTTTTCAACTCTTTATTTTTACAAGGGCATATTTACCCCTATATTTATAGCTGCATTATTCACAATAGCCAAAGAGTAGAAGCAGCCTAAATGCCCATCAACAGATGACTGCCTAGAGAAATTATGGGATATATATTCTAGCAAATATTACTCTGCAATAAAAACATGATGATATTGTGTTCTTTGGGACAAAATGGATGGAACTGGAGGTGAGTATACTTAGCAAAATAACTATCGATGAAAGACAATGTGGTTTCATTCACATGTAGAATCTAGAGATCTTAATTACGTGAACTTGCCAAAGAAAAAAAAATCCAAACAAAACAGAAGCAAGCAAACTGTCACACTTATGAGAACTATGGTGATTATCTTTGTGAAATGAGAGGTGGGGATGCAGAACTTCGGTGATGGTTGTAGTTTGGAACTATGAATTATAATCTTGTGACCCTACAGCAAACTATTAATACGAAATAAAAAATAGATCAATAAAATAAAAAATAAATTAAAATAATCAAAAAACAAGTTAATTGGACTAGAGTTTAACACCATTTCCACTACCAGAAGTCTATGTCTCCATCCCTACCCTCCTATGGTAGACCTGAAAATCTACCATCCCACCCTCGAGCCTTTTATTTGGATGCCATACTCCAAGTCCAGTCCAAGTTCTGCTTTGTGTTTCCTTTTTCTGTTCTTATTTCTCAATTTCTGTCTATGAGTCAGATAATCTCTTATTCATCTTTTTATGGCTTATCTCACTTGACATGACTCCTTCAAGCTCCATCCAAGATGAGGTGAAGAAAGTGAATTCATTCTTATTAATTGCTGAGTAGTATTCATCATGTATATATACCACAGTTTTCTCAACCACTCATATGTTGATGGACACCTGGTTGCTTCCAGGTTTTTTGGCTATTACAAAATGTACTGCTAAGAATGTAGGTATACCCAGATCTTTTTGGATGAGTGTGTTTGGTTCCTTATGATATATCCCCAGGAGGGTAACTGCTGGATCATAAGGTAAGTCCATTTTATAGCCTAATGATGAGTACATACAATTAAAGTACTGCAATGAATGAACTATAATAAACAGTCTTTGCACTCAAATTCAAAATTTTACTGAAGCCATTTACTCCGACCATTGAGGCAATAGGAAGCTTCAGGCTTTATGCGATCATATGCAGCAACACTTTCTTTCAGCTACACTATTACTTCTCTGGTTCAGCTGTGCGGGGCATCCATAGGAGCTCATTTAGCACTCAAACAGAGATATTTTCAAAGTACAGGAGGACTAACACCTTTAAAGGAAGCCATTCAATAACAGGAGATGGAAGCTGGAAAGTGGATAAATGCTACATCTTGCTTTTCCTTATGTGGACAATTCTGACACAATGCACCTGATCTTTCAGAGAGACAATAAAAGAATTCAGTCTTAGGGGTTCTCATTAATGACCAATTTGGGGAAAAAGCCTTCCAGATTGCTTTGCTAGTAAATTCTACTAACAGTTTGATGAAGCAATATTTCCAGTTCTTTACATTCTTAAGAAAAGCAGAAGAGAAAAACATTTGCCAGTTTATTCTATGAGATCAGTCATCAACCTGGTGACAAAGTTGGATGAAGATATCACACAAAAGCTTCAGACCACTGTCATGAGCATAGATGCAAAAATATTAACGTACTATCAAACTAAATCTAGCAGCATTTAGAAAATGATTACAGAGGCCATGTGGTAAGAGCACCCACTTACGTGCACATGTTACAATGCAAAAGGACCCATTTTCAAGCTCTTAGTACCCACCAGCAAGGGGGAAGTTTCACAAACAGTGAAATAATGCTGCAGTTGCTTCTCTCTCCCTCTCTTCCCCTTCCCTCTTTGATTCTGCCTCTATCAAATAAATAAAATACTTTTAAAATAAGTTATAAAAACCGAGACCAACTGGAACTTATTTTAGGAGCGTTAAGAAAATTCAATCAATATAATGCACCATAAACATCGGAATAGTTGGGCAAAGAAAACATATACCTGGGGACAGGCAGTGGCACAGTGGGTTAAGAGCACATGGCGCAAAGCATAAGTTCAAGGATCCTGGTTGTACCCTCGACTCCCCACCTGCAAGGGAGGTCATTTCACAAGTGGTGAAGCAGGTCTGCAGGTCTCCCCCTCTCTGTCTTCCCCTCCTCTCAATTTCTCTCTGTCCTATTCACCACCAATGACAGCAATGGCAACAACAGCAATAATAGCAACAGGAGCAACAATAAGGGCAACAATATGGGAAAAAAATGGCCTCCAGGAGTAGTAGATTTGTAGTGCAGGCACTGAGCCCCAGCGATAACCCTGGAGGCAAAGAAAAAAAAAAAGAAAACACCTATCTCGCCCCCCAAAATACCAAATAAAACATTTAACAAAATTAAAATTTTCTCATGATAAAAAAATTGAATAATAGGAATATGATGTGATTTTTCTCAAACCTCAGAAGCATGGCTTCAAACTTAAGCACAGCATCAAACTTAAGCAAAGACAAAGGAAAGAAACTAATCTGCAGGTAGAACTGTTTTCATTCCAGGTTTATGATGTACAGAATTGTTAAAGATGAAGTATACCCGTTGGAGTCTTGAGCAAAGTTTCTATAAACTTTCTCTATAATTAAACAAAAAAAAAAGGTGAATACCTTTCTATCTTGCAGGCTCCAAGGTCTCTCCAACACAACTCTCCATTCATCTTGATCCTTGTATCTTGAAAGTAGTTGAAGGCAGATCCAGACAGTAAGACACTAAATATGTATAGCTGTATTCCAAATAAAAACTAATTTATGGAATCGTAATTTTTTTTTTGCCTCCAGGGTTATTGCTGAGGCTCAGTATTGGCACTAAGAATCCACTGCTCTTTGAGAGTGTGAGTGTGTGTGTGTGTGTGTGTGTGTGTGTGTGTGTGTGTGTGTGTTGGATATGACAAAGAGAAATTGAAAAGAGAAGAGTAGATGGAGAGGGAGAGAGAAAGATAGAAACCTGCAGACCTACTCCACTGCTTGTGAAGCGACCTCATTGCAGGTAGGGAGCCAGGGCTTAAACCAGGATCCTTGTGTGGGTCCTTGTCCTTTTTGTACCATGTGTGCTTAACTTGCTGGTGTCACCACTCAAACCCCGAATCTGAATTTCTTATAATAAAATTTATAATTATTTATCATTTTCATAGGCCATAAAGGGCTTCCATTTTTGCTGTTCCTCATCTGTTCAAAATTGAAAAACATCTAATCCAAGGAGGTAACTTCTTTAAGGAGGTGAATGAGCACTACTGTCCTTATTAGAGGTACAAATTTCAGACCAAAAGAAAGGACCCAAAGATCATGGCAAGGATAGGACAAACAGGTCACTCCCTTCAAATGAGCAGTACAATCTAGGACAGGGAGCACCTGAATCAGGTATTAGTCCATATCAAAACCGAAGACTATCTGCTGTGGTTCACTCGTGTGTGTTCAAGTGCACGTGTGGATGTGTATGTTCATGAATGCACAAAGCCATATAAGATAGCCCAAATTTTCCTAGGGCCACAGTAAAAGAAGATTGACCTCCAAACTAATGTTGGATTTTCTTCTTTGAAGAAAGTAGGTTTAAAATGTTATTTAAGGGGAGTCGGGTGGTAGCACAGCAGGTTAAGCACACATAGCGCTAAAGCTCAAGGACTGGCCTAAGGATCCCGGTTCAAGCCCCTGGCTCCCCACATGTAGGGGAGTAGCTTCACAGGCGGTGAAGCAGACCTGCAGGTGTCTTATCTTTCTCTCCCCTCTCTGTCTTCCCCTCTTCTCTCCATTTCTCTGTCCTACTTAGCAATGACGACGATATCAATAGTAACTACAACAACAATAAAAAAATGGCAGCAAAAGGGAAAATAAATATTTTTTTAAAAAATGTTATTTAAGGGGCAGGGCAGTGGCCCTCCCACTTGAGAGCACTTGTTAACATGTGCAAGAACCTCGGTTAAAAGCCCTGGTCTCCCCGATCACAACCTAACCAACGCAACAATTGCCACCTCAACATGCTTCACCTCAGACTGTGTCCAGAGACTTCACGTGTGGAATGACAACCCTTCAGCTTCATTACTCGGGTGAGACCTTTCCTTTTATAGTACACTCTAATTTCATCTCAGGTGGTTCACTTTCTAACAAAGTCCCATAACCTAGATATACACCAGTTTCTGTGAGAGAGAGCTTATGTGCACACGTATCCATAAGCTACTGCAAAATATATACCTGAAAGCAGTAGTACACTAGAGTTTGCAGTGAGTACCTCCCTAACACTTCCTCTCCACTATTCCAAGCTTGGGATCCATGATTGCTCAACAATTTGTTTGGCTTCGTATGTTAACTCTCTTTTCAATCACCAGGTTCCAGATGCCACCAGGATGCTAGCCAGGCTTCCCTGGATTGAAGACCCCACCAATGTGTCCTGGAGCTCAGCTTCCCCAGAGACACACCTTACTAGGGAAAGAGAGAGGCAGACTGGGAGTATGGACCGACCAGTCAATGCCCATGTTCAGCGGGGAAGCAATTACAGAAGCCAGACCTTCTACCTTCTGCAACCCTCAGCGACCCTGGGTCCATGCTCCCAGAGGGTTAGAGAATGGGAAAGCTATCATGGGAGGGGGTGGGTTATGGAGATTGGGTGGTGGGAATTGTGTGGAGTTGTACCCCTCCTACCTTATGTTTTTGTTTATTAATCCTTTCTTAAAAAAAAATTTGAAAAAAAAAAAGCCCTGTTCTCTTCTTGCAGAAGAGAAGTTCTTTTTGAGTGCTGAAATAGTGCTATACACGTCTTTCTCTCTTCCTCTCTACCACCCTTACCCCTCTCAATTTCTCTGTCCTATCAAATAAAAGAAAAAAGAAAAAAATGGCCACCAGGAGTGATAGATTCCTTATACCGGCACCAAGCTCCAGCAACAACCCTGCTGGCAATAAAAAAAAAAAAAAATCTTATTGAATTTCCTTTTTAATTTTTTTTTTAATTTGAAGCTTTTAGAGCACAGTGGTAAGCAAATATTCTCTATAATACTCATATCTTGATATGTCCTCAAGAAAAGGCTGATGTGTCTGGGTCTGAAGCGTAAACTCCAAGGAATGTTCACTATAAGGTCAAGGAGGAGACTAGAATCTGAATCCAGAGATAGAAACTCTCGGAGAAGATATTTAATATCAATGTAAAATAACCTTTTTTCCTCTCAGCTAAATCCTACTATTGCCAGAGGAGAGCCAACGTCTACCCTCTGAGACTTGAAGCATAGCCTGAAGCAGTCTGCCATAAGGGCAAACTGTCTTTGAAATCTAGAGCTTTATCTTAGGAGTCTATGTGAATTTGTATTTAACTTAGTAGCACAGCTGCATATTTGTTTAATAGAAAAATAGCATGTTGTACTATTTACTATCAAGGAAAACTCGAACTCCTTGAGGACAGACCATGTCTATGCTGTAGCTTTGTGAACCCCTGGCAAACCACCTCTTTGCCCATGGAACATATGCTTTATACATCAGAGGAGATTTCTTCCGGGCACTGAATAATCAACTTCCTATTAATTAGGCACCACTGGAAAGGGTTAAATGGCTCTACCCTCTGACACAAGGTGCTAGTTTTCTAAGTGTGGCTCCGAGAACAGCTATGTTAACATCTCTGGGAACTTGTTGGACAAGCCAATTCTCAAGCTCACCACAGAACTACTGGATCAGGAAGTCTGAAGGCAGTCTGGATATAATGAAACCTCTGGATACTTCTGATGTTCATTCAAGACTGAAACCTGCTTTAGAAATGAAAGTTTGAGGGACTGGGCAGTAGCGCACCTGGTAGAGCACATGTTACCATGCATAAGGACCTACATTCAAGCCCCCAGTTTCCACCTGCAGGAGGGATCTTCACAGGCAATGAAGCAATGCTTCAAGTATTTCTGTTTTGCTCTCCCTCTCTATCTGCTTCTTCCCTCTCAATTTATCTCTATCAACAAGAGAAAAAAAAAAAGGGAAGGAGGGAAAGGCAAGGGAAAAGAAAAGGAAAAGGGGAAAAGGGAAAGGGGAGAAGTGGGAGGGAAGAGAAAGGATGGACAAATGGCCACACCAGGAGTGGAGGACTTTTCATGCAGGCACTGAGCCCAGTAATAATCCTGGTAAACAATTTAAAAATATAAATAAATAAAAATGAAAACTGGAAGTTAGAAAGAGCCGTGAATACTTTGTCTAGAGGCTGGAGAGGTGGCACAGGGGATAAAATGTTGGATCCTCAAACATGAAGTATAAATCCCCAGCAATGTATAAAGCCAGAGTGATACTACCGTTTCCACTGCTCTTTCTCATGTAAATGAATGAATAAGTAAATAAATAAATATTTTTAACTTAGTTTAATTGACATCAGGGACCAGGATCTACCTTGCCAGCAGAGAACACATCTTTGCCATGTGCAGGGATCAAGTTCAAAATTCAGCACCACATGGGAACCCCACAGCACCAGAAGAGACTCTGGTGCAATGGATTCCCTTTGTCTCTATTTCTCAGATGGGAAAGAGGAAGAATCTTCCTGAGAGCATGAGCATGAATCTTCCTGTGAGTGCACAAGACCCAGCATTAAATAAATAAACCAATTAAGTAACTCATTCGTGATGGATAAGACAAGTTTCCAACAACTCTTTGCCTTCACACATCCATCTGTAAAATCAGGATACAACCTTCCCCTCAGAAGTGCCTCAGGAATTATGTACACAAACTTACAGACACCCAGAAGGCAGCAGTCACAGAAGCCTATAATTAGATGCTCCAGCAAGAATATTGGTTTTCTCCTTCCTCAATTGACCCAAATACTAAAGCTGAGGTATTTAAGTCTAACTGGAAATAATGGTCTGATTGCATATGATGATATGAAAAATGCAGCTGAAATATTTCCCCAAGAGACAGTCTTACTATGTGCACTCCTCCCACCTATGTTATTTGCATATTCCTGACTCTAAGCATATAGAATTTTAAACTCAAGTAATTATCACAGCTGAAAATATTTAGGCTAAAAAGGAATGGTGACAAATCAATTTTCAGGCAGCATATCCTTTCTTTGATTTTAAGAGTTCCTTTGGGAGCATTCACTTATAAATTATCCAATTTAAAGGAGAAAAAAAAACTCAAATACCAACTTCAAAGAATAGCAAATTGCAAAGGGCACTATTTCCTTCTTCAGCTCAAATTACAGAAAAAAATCTTTAAAGTTTCTTCTTGGTTCCCCATGGAATCACAGATTATACCTACTTGTCTCTATCCTGAGTTCTTTCTCTTCACTTATCTAGTAAAAACATGAAAAAAAAAAAAGTGTTGCAATTCTACCACCAGTCAACTCAGATCTACAGAGAAAAGATTAGGCAAACAAAACTAAACTACTAGGAGGTACGCAGAGATGCACCTCCATACATCTGCTTCCCTAGTCTTCTTTTTAATAGGATTTTTCCTTGCAGAGTGCGGTCTACAATAGCCTTCTAAATGCCTGTCTGTACACACTGCTCACTTTTCATAAACACATAATACAAACTCCACTTCCCACATGACAAACCTTTCTATATATTAAACCATAATATTACAAGTCCCTAAATACTGAAAGAATGAAATGGAAGCATAGAGAGAGGGCTCTGAAATTAACTGTTCAAAAATAGTTAAGTTAGTGGCCAGTGAGATATATATATATGTCAGCAAGTAAGGGTGTGCACCTTGCCATATACACAACCGAGGTTCAAGCCCCAGCACTGTTGGTCATTATGCCAGGTCTGCTGCATTGCATGATGCTGTGGTCTATTTACATAATCACTGTTTTGTCTGAGACCCACCCTGCCTGCAGGGCATTGGTTTAATCCCCACTGGTTAGATGGAAGCTTGCTACTTTCGCAGTCCGCCCCCTCTCCTAGTCACTTCCTTTTTCAGACCTGCCACTTCCATTGCAGGAGGTATAAAGGCAGATTCTTTTCTGATGAATAAAAGGAGTTGCATTGCGTTCCCACTCAGCCATGGGTTCCTGGTTGTCTCTCTCCTGCCCTCGAGGCTCGCCCAGCACAGCACCAGCAGGGATGTGCCATGGGACTGTGAGAAGTTCTGGTGCTGTGATGTCTCTCCCTCTCTGTCTCTTTCTCCCTACTTCAGTGAAATGGCAGTCAGAAGTGGCAAAACTGCACATGCACAAGGTCCATTCTCTGCAAAAAAAACCCAAATAGGTAAAGAAAAGAAAAAGACTGTAATGAAGAAAATATATTTGAAAGAATAATACTGCTTCCATAGTGCTTTGCATGTGGGTATGTGAGTTGGTGGAAGTCAGGACCACAAAAGTTGAGTGACAAAATTCTCACCACAAGATAAGAATTTTTTTTTTTAAAACCAGAGCAAGCTCTGGCTTATGGTGGTGTGGGGAATTGAACCTGGGACTTGGGAGACTCAGGCATGAGGGTCTCTTTGCATAACCATTATGCTATCTTCCCCAACTGGAAAGGATTTTACATTGGCCCACCCAGGTGCCAGGAAGATGCTGGGACACCTGCTACAAGACTGACCCCTTTTACATTTTCCTCCCAACCCTCATTATCTCTCTGTCTGGTCACCATCATATTTTTCAGAGTTTGAGTTGCTTTGTTAGTTTGCTTGTTTTGGAGAGAAACCATTCCACAATGGTCTTTCACTTTCTTATTTCACTTAGCATAATTACCAAGCTCAAATTATTCATCACAAAGTCTAAAATTCCATTTCTTCTTCTTTTTCTTTTTCTTCTCCTCCCCCTTCTCCTTCTTCTTTTTAGTGCTTGAGTCTTGAGCATTTATCAGTCCACTGTTTCCAAGATCAAATGTTTCATTCTTTTAATTTGGGAGGAAGGGGGAGACAAACAAAAGCATTACTTCACCATCCAGAGAGCTTCTCATAGTGCCACAGTACTTCCACAAGGTGCTAGAGCTTAAACCACAAGGTGCTGGAGCTTAAACTCCGGGTCTCATGCATGGTAAAGCACATGGTCTACTTTCTATATATTATGCTTGACCAAAAAGCATCAGTCAACTCTGACCACCAGTGGAGCTGGGAATTGAACCTGGGACCTCTTGCATCAGAGTTTTGAGCCCTACTCTTTTGTTTGTTTGTTTGTTTTGTTTCCAGGGTTAGTATTGGGGCTCAGCACCAACACTGTAAATTCACTGTTCCTGGTGGCCATTTTTGCTTTCTTCTCCTCTCCTATGCTCTCCTCTGCTTTCCTCTCCTCTCCTCTCTGCTCCGCTCCTCTCCTCTCCGCTCCGCTCCGCTCCGCTCCGCTCCTCTCCTCTCCTCTCCTCTCCTCTCCTCTCCTCTCCTCTCCTCTCCTCTCCTCTCCTCTCCTCTCCTCTCCTCTCCGCTCCGCTCCGCTCCTCTCCGCTCCTCTCCTCTCCTCTCCTCTCCTCTCCTCTCCTCTCCTCTCCTCTCCTCTCCTCTCCTCTCCTCTCCTCTCCTCTCCTCTCCTCTGCTCTCCGCTCCTCCCCTTCCCTTCCCTTCCTTTCCCTTTTCTTTTCTTTAATTTTCTTTTCTTTTATTTTCTCTTTATTGGATAGGACAGAGAAAGAGATTGAGAGAGAAGAGGGAGATAGGGAGGCAGCAAGAAAGATAAACACCTGCAGACCTGCTTTGCCTCAGCTTGTGAAGCTCCTCCCTGCAGGTGGAGAGTGAGGGGCTCAAATCTGGATCCTTGTATGGATCCTTGTGTTTAGTACTATGTGCGCTTAACCTGGTGCACCACAGACTGGCTCTCTTGGGCTCGACTTTATGCAAGATCCTTGACCTCCATCTTTACATAATCGGTTTACATTATTCTATCAAGTATACATACCACAACTACTTTATCTAGTCATCCATGGCTGAGTAAATACGCTGTTTCTATGTCTGGGCTATTGTATAAACACAGACATACATGCTATTAATGGGCCGTAGTGTATTTCCATTTTTAGTGTTTTGTTGTTGTCATCTTTGTCACAGGCTTCACTGTTCTTTGCTTAGTTTTTCAGATAGAAAGAGGGGGAAACACAGTACTGAAGCTTCCTCTAAGATAGTGGGGATCATGTTTGAACACAGTTGCATGCATCACAAAACAAACTTACTATCTATATAAGCTGTTTGCTGATCCCACTTTTAGTTTTTTAAGCTTTTTCCAAACTATCTTATACAAAGGCTAAACTCATTTACATTTCCGCCAACAGTGTAAAAGAAGTTTCTTTTTCTCTATACTCTAGCAAAAACTGTTTCCAGTCTTTCTGATGTAGGCCATTCTCACAGGTGTGAGGTGTTATCTCATTGCAGTTACAGTTTGTTATTTCTCTAGCAGGAAGTGAAATTCAATATTTGTGTTTTCATGAATCTCTGGGGCATAGGTATGTCTTATTTGTAGAAGTGATTATTCATATATTCTTCTTTCTTTTTTTCTTTTTATTTAATATTTATTTACTAAATAGAGACAGAAACTGAGAAGGGAGGGGGAGTTGAGACAGAAAGAGACAGCGAGACACCTGCAGTCCTACTTCACCAACTTCTGAAGCTTTCCCCCATAGGTGGAAAACAGGGGCTTGAACCGCAGTCCTTGTGCGCTATAAAGAAGGGGCCACCACCAGGCCCCTTCTTCCTTCTTTCTGTAGAAACAGCATCAGAGAGAGTGAGAGAGAGTGAAAAAGACCACACCAGCTTCCTTCAGTGTGGCAGCGGCTGGGCTTGTGAACACGGCAAAGCAGCACACACACTGAGTTGGTCTTCTTAGTCCCACTTTTGATTGGGTTGTTTCTTATTTTATTGTTGAACTACACATGTTTTTCATGTATTTTTAGATATTAAACCTTTACCTGGTAAAGCCCAGTCCTCTTTTTCTTTTTTCTTTTGGTGGTGATTTCACTGTACATAAGAATTTTAGCTCAATGTATTGCTATTGATTTTTCACATTTGCTTCCTAAGTTAGACCTAAGTCATGAAAGTTATCTTGAGTCTATGAGTTTACCATCTATGTTTTCTTTATATATTTTATGGTTCCAAAGTTGGGTTCATTCTCCATTAACTTCCACTGTTTGTGTAGAGTATTAAATAGCTATCTAGTGTCTTTCTGTCTCTCTTTTTAAATTTGCATATTACTATACAGGTTATCCAACACCATTTGTTAAATAAGGTTTTCAGTCTCCATTGCATGGTTTTGGCCCCTTTGTTATAAATCCACAATCCATATATGTGTGGGTTTATTTACGAACTTCCAATTCTATTCCACTGACCTGTGTATATGGTTTTGGTCCAGAACTGTACTGTCTTTATTATCATCATCTTACAACATAGCTGGAAAAGAATGAGTGAAGTACCTTTATATTTTTATGATTACTTTCTTTTTTAAGTTTATTTATTGGGGGATTAATGTTTTACATTTGACAGTAAGTACAATAGTTTTCCACATAACAGTACAAGCCCCACTAGGTCCTCTGTCATCCTTTTTGGACCAGATTACTTTCAGTTATTAAGGGTCATTTGCAGTTCTGTGCAAATTTTATAACTGTTCTATGTCTTTGAAAATTATAATTGGAAATTATGTAGTGATTTCATTAAATCTGTAAATTGCTTTTGGTTATATTACTTCAACAATGCTGGTTTCTCTAATTCATAAATACAGGTTATCTTTTTCATTTCCTTGTGTTTTCTATTTCTTTTAGCAATGTTTTATAGTTTTCAGTGTGTGAGTCTGTTAATTTTACTCCCAGATATTTTATCCTTTTTTTTATAAAATAGTAAATAGTATTGTTCATTTCAGGGGGCTGGGTGGTGGTGCACCTAGTTGAGTGCACAAATCACAATGCACAAGGTCTCGGGTTCAAGCCCCAGTCTCCATCTGCAGGGGGAAGTCTCATGAGTGGTGAAGTAAGGCTACCAGCCCCCCCCCCCTTCTCTCTGTATCTTTCCCTTCTGCTCAATTTCTGGCTCTTTCCATCAAATAAATAAATAATTTTTTTTTTTAAAAAAGATTGTTCATTTCTCTTTCTTCTATGATTCAGTTTTCATATAGGAGAAAAATTGATCTTTGTATATTGGGTTTTGTACCTGCCATTCTTTGGATTAGTCATTATTTCTAGTAGCTTTTTGGTAGTGTCTTTACAGATTTCTGTGTATACTATGCCATCTACAGATAGAAATAATTTTACTTCTTTTCTAATTCAGGTCTCTTCCTGTTCACTTTCTGTCATACCTAATTGCTCTCTCCAGGATATCCAGAACTACCGTCATCTCTGTTTGGATTTTCCTTAGCCTCAATCTTTTTGGTGAAGAATTTCTGTTTTTGCATTTCTTTATTATTCCAGTAGTACCTCTTTTAGTGGTAGAGGCCATCTGCTCATAGGACTGTTCTTCCTCATAAAGTTACTTTAAGTAGATTGCTAATCTCATATTTGTCATGAAGGTTTTTCTTTCTCATTCATTCCTTCATAGGCTTTAACATTCTGGGCTTTGTTTTCTTGGCTTTGCTTTGATTTTCTATTAGAAGGTGAGGGGGAGAGTTGTAATGCCTTTCTTTCTCACTCTTTCTTTCTTTCTTTCTTTCTTTCCTCCTTTCTTCCTTTCTTTCTTTTCATTTCCTAGTACTTCACCTGTGGGGGGGAGGAAAAAACTAATCTGAAGGGACTGGCTAGTGGCACACCCTGTAGTGCACACACATTGCCATGCACAAGGATGCCTCTTTCTCACTGATTTGTAAAAAATATTTATGTTCTGGAAATACATTATTTGTCATGTACACATATATTGGATTTATAATCTCTATTTTTAGTTATTTACACAATTTTTAAATTTAAACAAAACTGAAGGATTATAATGTCCACTTACAGGAGGAAACTTTCCTGAGCATTGAAGTACTGCATGTATCTCTCTCTTTGTCGTTCCCTGTCTACCTCTTCCCTCTCAATTTCTTTCTCTCTATCAAAAAGAAAAAATGAAGGGGAAAAAACAAATGCCGGGAGCAGTAATTTGAAGTGTAGGTGCTGAGCCCAAGTAATAACCTCGGTGGAAAAAGAAAAAAAGGGTGAAAGGAAGGGGAAGGAAGGGGAAGGGGTAAGGGGGATAAGGGAGGGGAGGAGAGGCGAGGGGCCTGGGAGAGGAAGGGAAGGGAATTAGTGAGGGGGGCATAAGTTTGTATCCCTGGAGTGAGAGTAAAACTGTATATACTCAATGGGGCCTAGGCAGTGGTTCTTATTAGCACAAGGACCCAGGTTTGAGCCCCTGCTCCCCACTTGCAGGGGTCTTCTTCATGAGCAGTGAAGCAGTTCTGCAGGTATCTTTCTCTCTTTCTCTCCATTCCTCATCCTCTCTCAATTTCTCTTTGTCCTATCTAATAAAGAAAATAGAAAGAAAATGAATTAAAGGAAAAAATGACCACCAGGATCAGTGAATTCATACTGCCGGCTCAGAGCCCCAGCAATAAACCTGGTGGCAATAAAATAAATAAATGAATGAATAAATAAAATTTTAAACATTTTCTCAATGTCCCTTTTCTCTTGTGACTAGATTCATCCTCAAATGGAGAACAAATCCTGTGTTTCCAGATCTATCCTGCAATCAATCATATGCCGCTAGCAATGACTGCTTTCAATGGACTTCCTTAGCTTTCCAAGAAGGGCAAGGGCACATAATCTGCCAAAGGATGGTGTGTTTGAACACAACTCACAGCTTTGGGAGTGTATGAATTTTTCTTTTCTCTGTGGAGAGGTTGCTGGAATACTGGAAACTTAGGTATCCGAGAAGTCTTGGCTTTTCTTCTGCTTCAACCAGAACCAACACTGTCATGGCATTCCATGTTACTAGAGTTAAGCTGATGGTACACAGCTACCATTACAACCTCCTTCTTCCAACCCCACTAACCTGAGGAGCTTTGGTCAACACAAGGTTCACTTCCTAACAAAGTCCCAAAACCTAGATATAGACCAGGTCCCCTGAGACAGAGCATATGTTCACATGTATTCATAAACTAGGACAAAATCTATACCTGAAAGCAAAAGTACACAATAGTCTGCGGTGAGTAGCCCCCAACACTTAATTTGCACTATTCCAGCCTTTAGGTCCATGATTGATCAACAATTTGTTTGGCTTTGTATGGCAACTCTCTTTTCAGCCACCAGGTTCCAGATGCTAACATGATGCTGACCAGACTTTTCTGGACAGATGACCCCACCAATGTGTCCTGGAGCCCTGCTTTCCCAGAGCCCCAACCTACTAGGGAAAGAGAGAGGCAGGCTGGGAGTATGAATCGACCAGTCAATGCCTATGTTCAGCGGGGAAGCAATTACAGAAGCCAGACCTTCTACCTTCTGCATCCCACAATGACCTTGGGTCCATACTCCCAGAGGGATAAAGAATAGGAAAGCTATCAGGGGAGAGGATGAGATATGGATACCTGGTGGTGGGAATTAAGTGGAGTTATACCCCTCTTATCCTATGGTTTTGTTAATGTCTCCTTTTTTAAAGAAATTAAAAAAAAATTGAAATGCAGATGTGTGAACTGCCTCCCTCCAATGTGAATTGTAGACCTTTACCTGGTGTCTGGTTGTGCTTTAAGTTTATTGTTATAGGAAACCTCAACTTTTAATACCCTATATCTAATCTTCTCCACTGACACCAATTTTATGTCTTCTGCACAAGAAAAACATTTGACTGTGTTTCTTAGGTAACCAGCTGCCCAGAAGGAACTAAAAGTATTAATTTTATTTTAGCTTGTACTTCTAGGAAAAAGGCCTTTTGCATTCAGGTATAATAATAAAGGATTCAGGGATAGAGAAATAACTCACTTGGGTAGTGTCCTGCTTTGCCATGTGTGTGACCCATGCTCGCCCTGGCCCTTACTGAAGGAAGCTTCTGTGTTGTGATTTCTTTCACTCTCTTTGTCTTTTCTGTCTGTCTCTATCTAAAAAAAAAAAAAAGTTGGTGATCTATAATCTTTGAGTCTAAATTCATCCTTAAAGTAAAGAACTTGAAGCTCAAGTTCTTTTTTTTTTTTTTAGAATTTATTTATTT